>NW_005842523.1:963096-975651 GCF_000455745.1 Alligator sinensis
TATATATTATTATTATAATATTTCCTAATATAAAGGGTAAAGCTGGGATTAAGTAAAAGGGGGGACAGGGTAAGACGGTCCTTCATCGTAGTATCTTTAGAGCAGTTTTCACAGCTCAAAAATGCTCTATACAAATTAAAAAAATGTGACAAGGGGGCACACTCGGGGCCGAGTCTCATGCCAGCTTGCCCACCTGTCTCTATGGGGCAGTCTGCCCAGTCTCGCCTGCCACAACTTTATTGTTCCGTAAACAGTTGGTATGATGTGGGAGACTGCCCATTACTGCCACGATACCAGGGGGTGCTATCTGCTGCTCTGAACCTTCACTACATTGCAGCCCATGCCTCGCAGATGGCATCCAGATTGGTACTGCTCCCCAGTCTGAGATCAGAACAAACCTAGTCCAAAGTTGGACTCCATTCACCCACACATTCATACCACATCCCCTCTCACAGGAGGCCTCTTACACTCTGCCCCCCTCTCACTGGGGCCTCTGGCACACTGCCCATTACTGGGCCACCCTCCACTGCCCCTGCTCCTCCTTGAGCGGCCCCTCTTGGGCCATCAGGCTTCGCTACTCACATACTTGCCTCACTATGCAGTCCTTCAGTTCCCGCGAGTTCCCCTACTCTATGTGGTCTTGCCTTGTGCAAACCCTGGGCTAATTCTGCCCCAAGCCCCTCACCTGGCAACTTTACACTACACCCCACCCTGGGGTCTCTGTCTCATGCTTGCAACCAACTTCTCATGGGGCTGGCCCTTGCACTGGCCTTCAGGCTTACTCCCATTCGTCCCTACTCAGCATGCCCGTGGGACTGTCCTTCAGGCCTGTTTGCACTTCAGGCCTACTCAGCACCCCCTACACACACAGCCCTTCAGGCCTACTCTGACTTCAGCCCTACCCTGTGTGGGGCCTCTCAATACTCTACTCATTACCCCCTCCTAGGGTCTCTGGAATCTGCATCTCTGCTGGGCTCAGGAACCTACACGTAGGCATACCTAGCTCCCACTACTCCCCCAGCTCTCAGAATTACCCACCAGATGGTGGCTGGCTGGGGTTAAGGCACTCCTACCTGCCTTTCAGCAGGGAGGTACCTTGCCTGGCATTTCCTGGGGGCTCCCACAACACTAGGAGCCCCACCAGCCACCCTTCCTCGGCAGGGTGCAGTTTTAGGTCATGCCCAGGACCAAGAGCCTCCTGCTCTTACCTCTAGATGTCCCATGCCACTCAGCCAGGTGATGTTTTTGCCTGGGCTGGCAGCAGCAAACTGCAGTCTTTATATGCCTAGTGTTCCAAAATGGCTGCCCTCATCAGGCATCTGGTAACAGCCTGCCTCTGTCCTTAAAGTGGCAGGCACCTAAAGGTGCACTGCCATAAAATGCTATTCAGCACAAACCATTTTCAACTAAATTTTGACATAAAATTTAGTGATTTTCTGGAAAAAAAAATCCATTTCTCATTCAAACTACATAACAAGCCACCAAGACATGTGGTGGGGGAAAGCAAGGAGCATTCACAAATCTGGTGTCTGAGGAAGAATCAGACTGATGTGAAGGGCTACCTCCTCCATGTCAGAGGTTTTTCTGCTGGGGAATGTAGGAAGCAGCAAATCAACCCTACAGAGGGATGGTTCTATTTACCCATGTAGAACTGAACAGAAAATTAAAAGTTACTGAGGCACCCTGTCCATAACATCCTTCTATTACTATCAAGATATGGGATTGATAATTCTATAGTATCTAAGAGTGGTTGGAACATCCTATAGTAGCCTTATAGATCTCGTCATAAGATATGTGATCATTTTTCCCATAATATTTCTGTTCCTTTCACAGAGTACATACGAATCAGAGAAAGCTCCAAATACCTCCTTAAAAAGAAGGTCTCTAGTTGGCAGTTTATGTTCACTGTAAAGTGGTCAACTGGTCAAGAAGTGGTTTCATTAGGATGTATAGCACAGGCCAAGATCAAGACAGGAATCTACATATTGCTAGAGAACTAACAATCTATTATGCAACAGTAATTAAAAAAACCTTTTCTTACAGGTGAAATATGTCTACAGTTGTTGAACTGTCTATCAAGACGAGTGCTAGTGGCCTAGAGCCCCAGTCAAGCATATTGTAAAATAAACATTAGAATGTCCTTTTCCACCTAAATTGTCCCAAATGCTCCACGTACCACCAATATCTAACTCTTCGGTTTAAATATACCGTTAAACCCATAATTTAAGAACACTGTCAAAGACAGTAAGGCAGGGGGTGTTTATCACCTTTTTAGAGTGAATGACTAGTTTCTTTCTCAACTTCCCAGCTGATGAGTTTGGCAGCAAAAGGAACTGATGTTGCCAAACTCAGGATAGATCTATAACACACTAAGTTTTATATGTGTTTTGCAAGTTTGAGGGGACATTCCAGTTGTAGCTAAATCATGCATGAGAAATGTGATTATATCTGTGGCCTGCTCCTTCACAATCCTCTTGACCATCTTTACCACAAGACAATGATAAGACATAAAGGAGGCCTCTTAGACTACAATGAACTGAAAGGCTAAGTGATCTAGGCCAGGGATATACAATCTATATAGTTAAGAGCCAGACGTAGCCCGTAGAACTGGTGGGGGCTTCACCCACGATGCCCTATCCTGCAGCTGAGGGCAGTAGTGACAGCAGCTGAGTCATAGCACTGGCTCACCTTAGACCTGAGTTGGGTCATTCCAGTCTGCTTCTGGCAAAAGTTGACAACCGCTGCTCTGGACTGTATTTTCTTAATTCTAAGAATGTTCTGCTGAGCTAGTCAACTCTGACTTTAGAGCAAAATGCTACATAAAAACCCCTACTTTTTTAAGTAGCAACATTTTTTCTATTTTATTGGCAGTGGTATATACCCGCATTTCTGATTAATCATATGCTCTAACTGCATGAGATCAGTTATACTCCAGTTACTTTTTTTAGGCCATATCGCCCCAAGATTCACACAGAAGTCCAGATACATTCTCTTAGCATAGGGGTGTCAAGCTAAAATTAGCTAGTAGGCTATATTCCTTGCCAGCAGCCAAGAATGGGTCATCTAGCCCATCAGGCTTCTCACCACTGCTGCCAGGACTGCTGAGGGTATGGCCACCAACCAGGGTACCCCCTCACTCAAGTAGCACCAGTTACTGAAAACCTCAGATTTGGCATTGGGAAAAGCGGGACAAGTGGTGGCAGCATTAACCTCTGGATGGTATCCATGCCAGTGGGCTTCATGATCCACTTTTTTAGGCCAAAACAAGAGCCCTGTAGGCCAGATGACTCACCTTCTCAGATTTTGTGTTTGACACTCTTACCTTACAGCAGGGGTAGGCGACGTTTTTGGGCTGGAGTGTCGAAAAAAACACAATGTCTACCTTGGAAGGTGTCGGAGTGCTGGCACGCCAGAAAAAAAGACGAGGACAGGGGGTACATGGCAGGATGCATAGCATATTAGTATAATTAATCATCATAAATGTTGCCTTTTTATGGTAAATACCAGATTTCTAAAAATTGTAAACCTGGTGACAATAAATAAGACTTCAGTGCGCTGCCACTCCGGGTCTCTCACACTGCGCTCCCGGCCCTGCTGCCCTCCTCTGGGCCCTCCAGAGTGCAGCGTGTGCGACTCAGAGCGGCAGCATACAGAAGGGCTGCACAGGGAAGCTGCCTGCCAGCGGCAACATACAGAGGGGTTCCACGGGGAAGCTCCCTGCCACTGCAAGCTCCACACTGCCCTGGTCACACTTCCCCTGTGTGCACGGGGGCAGCGCAGGCAGCAGCACAGGGTTGTGCCCCTCGCTGCTGCCCCCACCTGCAGGGGAAGTGTGGCCAGGGCAACAGGGACCTCAGAACAGCAGGCAGCTTTCATGCGTCTCCCCACTGTGCCCTGCTGTGCCAGGTTCCACACGCTGCTCTGCAGAGGCGGCGGGGGAGGTCAGCATGGTGGAGAGCATCACCAGCACCTGCTGCCTGCCCGGTGCTGGGGCCGGGGGTGGGGAGGCAGCAGCTGTTTGCAGCCTCCCGGCTGCAGATGGCCTAGGCTGTGGGTTGTTGCTGCCAGCCATGGATCCTGGGCTGCTTGCAGCAAGGCTTACATCCTCCCAGCTGCCTGCTGGGAGCAACCCAGGTCCCGTGGCTATCAGCAGCTACCCCGAACATAGGCAGGCTGCAGCCGGGAGGCTGAAAACAGCTTCTGCCTCCCCGCCCTGGCCGTCTCCAGGCCCTGGGCTTCGGGAAGGCAGTAGGTGCCAGCACTGTGCCTGTCGGCCAGGGCAGGAGGCAGCAGCTGTTTGCAGTCTCCTGACTGCAGCCAGCCCACGCTCTGGGGTAGCTGCTGCCAGCCATGGTTCCCGGGCTGCTTGCAGCAGGGCTTGCAGCCTCCCAACCACTTGCTGGGAGCAGCCCCAGCTCTGTGGCTGGCAGCAGCTGCCTAGAGCCCAGGCTGGCGGTCATGTGCCAAGCAAAGTGGCCTCGAGTGCTATGCTCGGCATATATGCTGGGGGTTGCTGACCCCTGCCTTACAGGAACAGGTCTATCCTGATTAGTAGCTTCTCTAGACCTGGTAATCAGCCAGCTGTATTACTTCAACAAAACACGTCAGTACTGAATCTGGACCAAATGTATCCGTTGGTTCAGAGCACTGGTTTTCTAGGTTTTTAACAATGTCTTTTGAGCCATATGTAACTGCTAGAACCCTAGATATACATCATATCATCTCTATATCCTACTATCTACACTTGAATACAGAGATGATATGACATATATCCAGGGCTCTGGCAGCTTGGTGTCTGTCTACCCATGTAAAATTACAGGAGAGTATTCTACTGAAAATACATCTTACTGTATCAGAAGTTTAAGAAGCTCTTAGTGACTCTCTACAGTATCTTTAGTAGATCACCAGACTATGAAAGTCTCAAAAAAAATGGGAAGTTTTGGTAAGATAACATTGTAATGTTGGATTCTGAGGAGAAATATGAAATATTAATTTGCTTATAGACTCAGTAAAAGACAGTGATATTTGCTGCATGTTATTGTTTTCCTGGGTCACAAAGAATCTTCTGCTCTTTGTAAAATATTTGCATCTCCCTGACTTTTTTCATTATGTAGTAGATTGGCACTGTAGCCATTATCTTCTGATGCAGTGAAATGTCTCATTAATAGTATTGGTTTTAATTTACTTTGGAGAAAATATAAACTTGTCTCAGGGACAATAACAAATTCAACTGCTTATCTATTTTTATTCCAACCAGCCATTTTCTGGAGTGGCTCACTTCCAGATAGTGCTTCATTTTCTAAAAACATAAGCAGCTCAGATGTTAGTCACTCACTTGTCTCTAATTCTGGGGAGTTTATTTGTGAGTCTGAAGCATCTTGCACAAAGCCCCGACTTTAGAGATTTACTACTACTCAGAAAGAACATAAAGGGGAGACTCATTCATGAGAGCTCTTTATGATTCTGTGGTATCTCATTAAGACCTGATTGTGAAAAGACACTTTAGCAGTGCCTGGACCAAACCTTTAACAAAGTGAGAGGTCCAGTGTGTGCTTGGGAGGGAGGCGGGTGAGGTTGGAGGAAGTGTGTTTCACTGGGGAGATTGAAATAATAGTCTATAGGCGTACAACCTCTACGTTTCAATAAGGAAAATTGTCTTTTTCTGACGTCCTGTGGAATCCAGAAGGTTGAGAGAAAGAGAAGGGGGAAAAAAGGTATGCCTTATCCTAAGGAAAGGCATCAGCATTACTTACTCCTATATTCCTTGCTGCTGCATCCAGGCTCAGTAACCCACTGTTTCCAGAAAGGTTCCTGGAGCTACCACCATTTATAGCACCTGACACCTTGCATATAAAACAGCGGAGACAAAGAGCTCTGCAAGCTTTTCTGCCATGTCAGTCTGAACCTTGTGTATGTGCTAGCTAGAATCAGGTTCCTACCAACACCTTCCCTTGAGACTCAAAGTGAAACTTTTCTGCTTTTTTTTTTGCAAGCTGTGCAATAGAGATGTTCAACAGCTGAGAGACGGGAAGGGGTGAGGGAGGGCCTTTAAAAAGATTGACTCCGCATTCCAGCTGTTGATCCAGATTTTTTCTTTTGTGTTTAGCAGTTTTGAAGAGAAAAAATTGAAAGACATTGGGAAAAACATAACTTAGTAAAAAATATTAAGACATCTATGAAAGTTCTGTTACAGAAAGAAAATGAAGTCTGCTATGTATACTGTAAGAAAGAAAGAAAGAAAGATTGTATCACAGTTACATAAAATACTAGGGAACTGCATTAAAGTATAACATGATATTTTCATACATTCCATACTAACCAATAAGAAGAAGGGTTCCAACAGCTAAACCTCCACCTAGAAACAAAACAAAACCAAGAACAAAGTAAGACTACATTTTAGTATAACATTAAAGAACAATTAAGTTCTCTTAGTTTATAAATCAAAGAAAGGTGATACAGTGAATTTAAAAATGTAAATGTGAACAACATTTTAATTACCTTTGCAATACTTCCTACAATTCTCTATTATGAAATAATTACATATTACATGTAATTATATATTACACATTACAATTACTTTCACAATATATTGTACTACTCTTTTTATGGTGAAAAGATCCTGCAGAGTTCTACCCAACTGAACTTAAGTACCGTTATAACAATGTAGGGCCTGAGCCAGCAACCCATTCCTTTAGTTGTAATATTCATGAGAGTAAAAATTAATGAGAGTAACAGGATCAGACATCTATTTATAGTAGAGGTTTACAATACTAACTTTGTGCCCAACAAATAAATGTGCAAAAAAAGGGCTCACTGAAATCCCACTGAAGTTGCTGGGCAAAATTTTAGCTTCTTTAAGGGAATGGTAAAATTCCTGTTACCAACATGAGAACTATTATTTTACATATACAGAGATGTCACAATATATCAAGCAAAGTCAAAATGAAACTGTTCCCTTATTGGTGCTGCCTTGCAAATATATGTAGGATTGGACAAACATAATTAGTTGAAGTATTTGTTAAAAGAATAAAAATATGCTGTACATTTTTCTTTAAGACCATTCATGTTTTTATTTTACCTTTATAAAAGAATTACATTAACCCAGCGGTGCTCAATCTACAGCCCACAGGTTGGATTCTGTTGCTGTATGGGGGATCAACAACAGCACTGCCTGGCGTATCTTTTTCCTTGACGTGGCTGATCCACTTCATGGACCTCCTTGCTCCTCCCTTTCATACCACAGGTGCTGTTTTACCAGAGATAAGCTTTCTTCCTTTCTCCCTTCCCCACTCTTTTCCTTTCCCTCTGACATTGGCAACCACTTCCCTTCCCCGATTTCCTTACAGGGAGTGGTGAGCCATGGTGCAGCCAGGTCCCAAGTACCTGGCCTGCCACTCTAAAAGGTTAGGCAACACTGTACTAAGGTGTCATAATGTATTATTCACTGATTATCAAATAGGATATAATAATATCCATATTACCACACATTCTAATCTCTATGGATTTTAATACAGAACATAATATAAAAACACAGGAATGGAGGGGACCTCCTTGGTTACTGAATCTAGTCCCTTGCTATCATAAGCAACCAGGTTATATGAGTATATACACTCACTGAGCTTTATCTTAAAACCAGTTAGGTTTTTCACACACATTTCTAAAAGCTAATGGTGTATCTGCAAGATGAGCTAAATTAAGACGAACATATTTTTGCCTAATAACTACCTTAACAGGACCAGTTTTCTTGCTTCTTAACTCAGACCCAAGACTAAGATATGCTACTGCATCAGTCTCTTCTACAAAGAGTAACAACATTTATTAGCCCAAACACAAATTTATATAGGCATAATTTTGGTAATGAAGGTACGGAGGGAGGCTTAATAATTTGCTTGCCTGCTAAACAATTAACATTTTTCACCAGACAAATAAAGGTAAGTAGAGAGAGAGAGAGAGAGAGAGAGTGCGCAAAACAAACTCTGCCACTTGAAACTCATAATCTAGAATTATACCCATGTCTTATATTGGGTGAAAAAGATTTAAAGAAAAGAAGTTTGGATTTCAAGGTATTCCTATTCTAAAGAAACCAGAGCCAAGAGACCAGGAGCTCTCGAGGACTCTGGGGCGGAAAAACCTATTAAGGACAGCACCCAAGGGTCTGTCCAGGAAAGGTGTGGTCTCGGCGAGCAAGACCACTCCTCCACATTGTTTAAGTTATTGAGGTGGGGGAAAACACAAAACAACCCTGGCCAGTCTACAGCCGCCACCAGGGCCATTAAACTCATCTAGGAGCTGCAACTGGTCTAATCAGGTTGAGACGGTACTCCAGACCACTGAGGAGTCCCAACTGTCTACCACATGGCATGTGACCAACAGGTTGGCGCTTGGAAGGGGACATGGAGCCCAAAGGACATCCGTCCAGAGTGCTCTCTTATGAGTACGGGTCATACAGGAGCTTCCCACATTATCCGTTAAGAGCAAGATGTGGCAGGCGAGCAACGGTAATTTCCCACAGGAGACTGTGCGCGGTGGATGCTACTGTCTGAGGTAGACAAAGCCTGAGTGTGGATCACCTGGTCCTGAGCTGCTCGGGGACAGTTCCTCAGGCTTAGGTGGGCACACTACTCAAAGTAGGAAGAGCTGAGGCTAGAATAACAAATGTGATTGTTGCTATTTCAAAGAAGAGACTGAGATTATGACAAGTAATAGGTGTTTTCACAGTGTGCATGTATGGAATGAAGCAATATGATGCAGAAAATACTGGCCAATATGATTTTTGGAAGTACAGCATTCCCAAGGAATAGAAATATATAGCTATCTATGGAATATTCACTGTTATAGTATGTACTAAAAAGAACACTTTATTGCAGACTTAGAAATCTGTTAAAAGTATGAATCAACCCAATTTACAGGAAACGTCAAGTGTATATATCTAAATAAAATGACCACTAAGATAATACTTAGTATTTGTATAACTACTTGGATCTTCAATTTTAAGCCATGTGCTATTTAATCACACTATTTCAAACTACTCAAAACAAAAGAGCTTCCAGCATGAGATGCTAAACTATTATAATGGATAAAAAATACCTATTTGGACATGGAATATATGTAGATATATACCATAACCCACTAGAGTGCTCAAGCACATCTCTGAAAGTCCTAAGGTTTGCTGGGTCAGATATTGTAAATGCTCCCTCCTTTTGGGAGTCTGACATTAAAAGGAAAAAAATAGCTGCCAACGTTGAGATAAGTAATAAAAATTAAACAATTAAAAATAAGCTCAAGTAAACTGCTGCACAGTCTTATTTTTGCTCAACAGTTTCTTTTTAGTACTGAGAAAATGCTGTGGTACAGGCTTTAACTGTGACTACAAATATGTGCTACTGGCAGGATTTCACTAACAGGAGTTAATGTCATGCCTCTGTCTAAGATCTTCTAGTCTTTGTAAATGTCTAATTCAGGCCAAATTTAGAGGGTAGACTGTTTATCCATGCAGATTTTTTTTTAATTTTTGCAAAATAATGGTGCCAAGCATATTATGGCAAATTCCCATACAGTATCTTGCCAATGATTTGTGAAATTACTACCAAGCAAGGGGAGAGAAAAATCTATACAGCACTCGTAAAGCTACCAATAACATAAAGACATTGTGTAGATGAGCCAGAAGAGATAATTTTCTTAAGAACAGGAGGCTTAGTGAAGGGATGCAGAGTTTTGCAGGCCTCGCATGTTACTTTCTCTCTTGAAATCAAAATGTTCCTGTCCCATTCATTGTTGTCCCTGCCTGGAATGGGAAGTTACTTAAGTGCTTGAAGAGAAGATATATGCATCAGATGGCACACAAGATGTGAAGGAAGAAGTTTCTCAATTTATTTAACAAATAAATCACTAATTATCTCAGAAAAGAGAGAAATCCGAGGGAATGATCATGTAGGGAGCTCTCCATGTGTTCTGACCCATTCTATGCATGTAAGTTGAACTGGTCAGCTAAGACTTACATTTATATCATCAACTAGCCAATTCCCCATCAAGAATGACATGGGGAGGGGGGCATGAGGGGGCGGGGACAGAGCACGGTGTCCACCCCTTGCCGCATTTGGGTCCACTCCCCCCCTTCCTGCTGCAGCAGTGGGGGGAGGGGAGAAGCAGACCTGGGCCGGATGCAGGGGGTGTGGGGGAAGACTGAGCCCAAGGATGGGGGAAAACCCAGCCCGCCATGGCGGTGGGGCGGGGAGCAGTAGGCCTGGGCCAACAGTGGTGGCAGGGGGATGGGAGGAGTGGGCTCGGGGCTGATGCAGGGGTGAGGGGTGGGGGAGGAGAGGGCCCAGGCCTGAGGAGGAGTGTTGGCCCTGCAAGCAGCAAGAAAGGAAGTGGGGAGGTACAGGTGTGCACCAGCGCATCCCGACCCTGCTCGCCCCCCCCACCCGCTGCCGCCGCCTCCAAGGAGCAAGGGGCTGGGGCCAGGCCACCTTCGGTGGCATCGCCCGCCCCCCCCACAGGAAGTGGGCTCGGGGTCAACCCCTCTGTCCCCACCATCATGGCAATGCTCTGCCATGGTGCCACCTCCTGTCCCAACACTGTATTTGCAGTCTGATTGGTTGTTTCAGTCAGCCAATCAGAGTGTGAATAAAGTGTTATGGACAGACAGGCAGACAGATAGATTAAACCTTCTGTTGAGGAGGAAGTTTTTGTTTTGTTTTCTCTCCCTCCTAAGGCTCCATCTCTGGATACTAGGTTACCAATGCAAGTGTTATTTCAGTTTGCTTCAACAGAATTTGCAGGTCCTTAATGTGCATCACCTCATATACAGATGCCTCCACTTAGTAAACTGACAGAACTGAAGACATCTCCCTCCAGGCACAGGAGGCCGAGCTCCTTTCAGGGTGCTGTGGGGTATCATGCACTGTTACACGTGTGAACATGGTTCACAAGCTAATGCCAGAGATTTTAAATTGAAATTTACACAGCATGAAAAACATACGGACCTGTTTGGGTCTTTTTGAGTTTTTGTCACAGAGGAATTGCTCTATTATTTTTCCATAGAAACGGAGTGAAAACTAAGAGCTGGCATTTTCAGAGAGGGCCCTTGAGCCTATGGAGGGAGGCCTTGAGTCTAAAGTAGTAGAGGTGCACCGATATATCAGGTGCCTTTTGGACTGGCACCAAGAAAAGCGAAATTTACACGATCAGCTATTGGCTTTTTTTGGCGGTTGTAGTTTATAATGTTCCCTGATAATTATGCCTTTTGGTCGGGGCCCCTGGATGCCTGGATTCTGTCCCGGAAGCCAGGGTGACCCTAGATACCCCCATCCCTTCACCAGTGAGCTGGGCTGGGCTGGAGCGGAGCAGCTGCCGTCGTGTCCTGGGTGCTGGTGTGGCACAGCATGGAGCGGACTGCAGGCAGGGGCAGGATGGGTGCTGTAAGAGGCACTGAATGCCACAGATGTGACTGGGGAGGGTGGAGCTGAGCTGCCTGGCCTGGCCCAGTGCGACTCAACCTGCAGTTAATATTGGTTATCGGATCAGTGTTGGCCGATTAGGGTTGCCAACCTTCCAGGATCACCCTGTAGTCTCCAGGAATTAGACATAAATTTCCAGGAGACTGTTGAGTCACCCGGGAAATCAATGATAGGGAATTTATTAAAATAAATATTAAATGTTGAATCTGATTTATACAGTTGTCCGGTGGGTTTTTAAAATGTAAAAATAACGTGCATTTGCCTTTCTGATGTAAAGTCAACACACGGTAATCCATTCTGTGATGAAACCCCCCGGAATAGATTCAAACAGAGTTGGCAACCCCTACGGCCAATATGGCTGGTTAATAATCAACCATCGGTATCAGCCAAGAAAATCTTTATCGGTGCACCCCTATAAAAACCACCATCCAAGAGCAGAGGTTCCCAACCCCGGCCCGCAGCACTGGGGCTACAAAGGGTTGGCTGCCGGTCTGTAGGAGAGTTGGCTGCCGCACTCGAAGTCCGGAAGCAACCGGCATATTTGGTATCAAAAAGGGTATATAAAAAAGGGCTGCAGGTCCGCAGTATGCCGGTCACTTCTGGACTGCAGTTTGCCGGCCCACGGTCACTTCTGGTCTGCGGTTTAAAAAAGGTTTGGGAACCACTGTCCTAGAGGAACTCACTCGGTGGAGATCGGTGTCAATCGCAGCAGCTGACCGCACCAAACCTAAACACAAACTCAAGTAATCAGCTTGAGCAAGAGGCTTCCCCATTCAATACCATCTTCCCACTTCCCAACCAGAGCCAAGCAGGGCAGCGTCTTGTAACTGCAGACTACAGACCCCAAGTCATCCCCTGCTCGTGGGCAACTTGAGTGAGGAGCCAGACAGGAGCCGCGGCCTGTGTCACACGGGGGGGCGGGGGTGGGGCGCTCGCATAGGGCAGGCAGGGGGGGTTGCAGTGGGGCCCGGGCAGCGTGCTCCCGCCTCCCCAGGAGCCGCCCGGGGACACGCGCGGTGCCGGCCCGCAACAGGGCTGGGAGGGGAAAGGGACACGGCGGGGCGGGGCGAGCCCCCGGGCACCGAGCCAACAACGC
>NW_005842523.1:975991-980378 GCF_000455745.1 Alligator sinensis
CCCGGGCCGCCCCGCGCGCTGCTGTCGCTTCGTCACGCCCTGCTCCGCCCGGCCAGGTCTTAAATAGGAGACGATCGTCTTGGAAGGTCGAAATGTTCGCGTGTGCCGCTAAACTGTCGTCCACTGAGCAAGGATGCGAATAAGTCTTTTTCTTCAGTATTTACTTGAGATCGCTCGCTGTAACTCGCCAGTGAGAACTGCGGCATCAACGTGGGAGCTTCTTTATTTCGAGGCAAGCAGGCATAAGAAAATGCTGATCAGGGTAGACCTGTTTCTTTGCCTCTTGCGGGCTGAGTTGGAGGTCTGCCACCCAGACTGAGATGGCTACACGATACTTAGATGGCAGGGGAGATGTCATGATCTAGAAGGTGGTTTTCCCAGGGCAGGGGAAATACCCTAATCGAGGTCATGCAATTAAAATGGCACCCTGTAGTGGAGGGTTAAACCCTTGTCTGCTTGCAGACAGGGCTTTTGATGAGAGCCTCATAGTTAGCTTTCCAGTGGGAGGATCTCAGCTACACACTGACTTTGTGGAAATGGGGGATTCCTCCCCAACTTGTTCCTGTGACTGTTGGCTAAGGGCAAGTGAGACTCGTGAGCGTCTGAAACCCATGCCTCTGGGCCTTGCACGTAGGTGCGCACCAATAAGTTTGGGAGTATCTGAAACCCTCGCTTAAAAGCCTGGGGTGGAGGATACTTGCTGGTTATAGTACCGCATATGGTGTTTGAATGATTGAGTTTTGCTCAATGGAAAGGATTTGGGACTGATTGGCTAATATGACCTGGAATATGAAAAATTTTCCAAAAAAACCCCCTCCAAAAGTCAGTTAAGACTCCCTGAGAGTGACTTAGGTTTTGCTTATGCTGCATCAATTTGTTGCCTCCAAAATTATCACACATGTTGAGCACTTTTACTGTTATTGGTTGTACATCATACAAGGGTGGAAAATATCTTACAAATATGATAATTATTGTACACCTGGCAACACTGCCTCCATTGCACTTGCAGCCTGGGTTTAGCCTCTCGCATCATGTTATCTGCTAGTAGCAGAGGCATGGCCTGCGGCCTGCTGCTAGGTAGCAGCCTTCCGTTAAGATTCTCAGTTGTGAAATGGGATCTGGGCCCCAAAAGACACCTATGCCCCCTGCAAATATGGGCTGAAGTGAGACATTGTTTCGTTGCCTGAGAAATGCCATTCCTAGGCATTTCTGTGGTTGGGCTGTTGAACCCACGGCCCAGGCTATAACAATTTAAAAAAAATCTGATTTGAGTAGATGAGAAGATGAGTCTGTCTTGCTTTTCATGAGTTGTGGACCCTAGCTTGTGCCCTGATTTATTATAATACAATTCCTAGGAGGTGAAACATCTGTTCAGTGCCTGCCTTTTGCATCTCTCCTTATGGGTTTTGCTGCATGCTAAATGTCATTGTTTTAAAGTTTTACTGAGCATTTGTAGTGTTCGCTTACGTGTGCTTTGTGCAGGAAGGTTTCACAATATGACGGACTGGCAGAAGGTAGGGCAGGGCGGCAGCTTTAGAAACCAGCTGGTTCAAAGGTATGATCTTTCATAGGCAACAACCTACTTTGTCAGATTCTAATGTGATGGGCTGTGACTTTTTTTCTCTGAGACGAATCCATGTAGTTGCGCAAGAGAGCCAGCGTCACGAGTATTCTTGTGTGCATCTATAGTGGTCTCTCGCATATTGTGAATTTCCAGAGAGAGTTCACAAATCACAAGACGGACCAGTCAGCAAGACTTATCCTTTAACCTATAATGAGTCCTGTCTTTCTGGTTTTTTGTCTTTATTTAATAATTTTGGGGGCTCAAAGTCACACTTTTTGAATGTGTGGAGTGGGAAATGAGTGATGAAGTGTGAGATGCCCATGGAATGCTTGGTGTCCACTTGTAACAGTGAAATGGTTCAAAAGAATACCTGATTTTCCATTTATATTGAAATTTTCTGGACAGCTTGAAACTGGTTTAGTGGGTTTGTATATCTGTTTCATGTTTAAATGCAGTTAAATTGGGCTAAGTGTTACATGCGTCCATCTAAGTCATCTCATGACGAGTGTGTGGAGGTGATGGAAACTACTGTGTAGCTAACTGGGTGGGAAACTATGAGGAGTCAGGGAAATGTCAGCCTTCTGCTTCTTCAGCAAAAAGCAACTGGAGGAGAATGTGCCCTGATTTGGGAGGTGTGCTTTTAGTTGATAATAAATTAGGATATGAGATGGGTAAGGAATAGAATATATTATTGCCTTCAGTCATAACAACTTTAAATACATATTTCATTCTATGACGTTAAGCAAGGATTTACAAAATCAACCCACAATGCATTTGTTTTAGAAGCGCTTTAAAAGTGCTATATTAAGATGGTTATTTCACAGGTATCTTTATACATATGTAAGTGAATGTTGGGAATAGACAACTCTGAGGGGAAAATGAATGGGGTAGCCTGCTTTCCTACTCCAGCCACGAAGGGAGAAGAAAAGAAGGGCAGTTGGCCATATCCTGGGGTCAGAAGAGGATAAACCGAGTTCAGACTTTCACTAAAGAGTGAGTTAACACACACATTAAGGTAAATGGTCAAAAACAGTTGTTTGGTAATTTCATACACACAAGTATCCAGATACTTTACATAAAAAAGAAAGCTGAGTAGGAAACAGAGAATGGTTCTTATACTTGCTGGAAGTAAAAGTGCAGGATCTTTGACGCCTCTATAAAGGTAATGGCAAATAACCATAATCTTAGTGTAATATAGCACCTCTAAAGTGCTTCTAAATCAAATACGTTTTGCATCGATTTTGTAAATCCTTGCTTGACATTATAGAATGAAATATGTATTTCTTTTTATATTATGATTGAAGGAAATAAAAGTGTGAGAAGTTTACTCTTGGTTTTGCCTTATTTTCTGTAACTGTTTTCCAACTATATTAGACTGTGCAGTTGCCTGGGAACCAAACAGTTGTTTCAAAAAGTTTCATTCTATTTAACTTATGCTTTTTTTTAGTATAGTTTTGGTGTCTTATACACTAAAAAGAAGATACAATTCATAATGTACATGGCACAAGAGAAACTGTTTAGTTACTTTGGTTAACAACATGGACAGCAGAAGTTAGTTGCTCAAGAACTGGACATTTAGATAGATTGTTAGACTAACTGGAAGTTGGGAACATTTCAATTTTGAGTGGTTCACAAGACAATACATGTAGCTAGACTTTATAATGTTATAATCTTAAGTACCTATAATTGATAATATGCAAGTAAAGTTACTTTCTGGAAGCAAATTCTATTTTCAGTTAAGTAAACTTTGCTTGAAACACAATTCACAGTTTAATCTCGCACCCAGACACAAGAGGTCAACTTGACCTTTTTGTCTAAATTAGCGAAGGATACCAAGTTTAACACCTTTGTGGTAGCAGACGTCCTTGAAACAGTTTACTAGAAGGGTAGACAGATGATTTTGTTGGTTAATGTAGATGGGACCTAGTAAGAAATTAATTCTGTAGTGATAAAATTCAGAAAATTATTGTGTGAATTTTAGCAGTACTTGGTGTGAACTCATGGAGGTTCCCTTTCTGTTTCAGTAGAGTCTGATAAGATCCATTAAAATAAGGGATATCTAGTTTTTTTGCTGGGGTTTTTTTTTTTTTTTTTTGGTGAGACTATTCACATGGTTAAAGTTAGCTGTGAGCTCAATGTATTCCAAAACTGCAATTTCTAAATGCTCTTTGAGGAAACCTTTGGACTATACTGTTTTTAAGACCCCCTGTATGCATTACACTTAAGGTCTGATTAACCAGTTAATCATACTTTAAGTTGTGATTCGACTACACATTCAACCAATTAATGGTGTAATTAAACAAAGAAAAAGCTACAAAGTTGTTCCACAAAAATGTGTAATAACTTTGTAGCTTGTTCTATTCATGCCATTACTTGAATGTATGGCCAGGTGCTCCCATGTGGCTGGGAGCCTCATCTACTGAGGGGCTGAGCCACAGGGGTGCACCACCCACTACCAGCCCAGCAGCTGACATGGCTTGCAGTAGTGGCAGCATTCCTGGAGGAGAACGCTGCCCTGCCTGCGAGCCTCATAAGGTGCAGGGCTCACAGCAGGGACAGCACTGGGAATCTTATCATTGCTGCAAGCCTCGTTGGCTGCTGAGCTCACAGCAGGGACAGAATTGTTGGTTGAGGGGGGCTCACAATGGGTAGCAGTAGGGAGAATGCTGCTGCCACTGCAAGCACCATAACTTATGAGGCTCACAGAGGTGGCAGTGTTCTCCCCATTGTGTCCCACGCACCTCATGAGTTTTGCAGTGGAAGCAGCATTCTCCCCATGGCCCCTACCATGAGCTCTGCAGCCCACATCGGCTGGGGGGGCGC
>NW_005842523.1:980388-1009229 GCF_000455745.1 Alligator sinensis
TACAAGGGGAGCCCGGAATCACAATCCTCCATTGTGCAGTAAGGCACAGTGGGATCTAATGCATGATCTTTCAATCGTGACACATGCCACACATGCGTGGCAGGAGGCATGATTGTGTGGATTGCACATTAGCTTCCATTGTACCTTTACCTGCATGTTTAGAGGCCCTAAAAGTCTTCTGTGGGGTGATTTGCCATTTTGTGTCTGACAGTCTCTGCTAATTCTGTTTGTAACAGTTGCCAAGGCTTTTAATGTGTCCTGATTACTAGACTTGTACACTTGATGGATCAAGGCCAGAGTGGTCAGAACTTTCAAGATCAAGGCTATAGGGCAAGGAGATGGAGAGGAACACTATTTAAAGTATTTAATAGGTTTTGTTACCCTACAGAATTTTGATACAGAAATATCTGTACCATATCTACTGTATTTTTGCAGTCTTGTCTGTAGATAGTTCTGACAGGCCTTAATGATTTCACTTCTGGCAATTCACTTTTTGGAATGTGGAGCTTTGAAAGTGGGCAAACTTTTGGCATAATTTTAGAAAATGAAGACGTGATTATTACTCCTAAAAATAAATTGTCACTATCCTAAAATTAATTTCTGAGAATCAGGAAGAAAACAGATTATGAAAGGCTTCAAGATTCACATAGCCTTGCCTCCAGATTCAGAGAGCTTTAGAGACTTCAGTTCTGGGATTTCTTAAGTGGCTGGCTCTGTCAAGCTGTCTTGCCCACTCTTCCTTCCAGGCATTAGAGTGGCTGAGTCTTTATTAGGGGGAAAGATATACCGATATGTGCTGTCCATAATACTAAGACAACCAATTCATTTCAAATATAGAGTTTTCATTGCTTTTTAATTGTAGGAGGTCCCACTTCAAGTTGTTTGACAGAACGTATCTCCTGTTTGTGTGGCTTGTGTGTAGCCTGAGGATAAGATTATGGTCTGACTAATGGAGATTCTGGGCTAGATAAGAGCTTGCAGTGTAAAAATTATATAAAATTACAAGAGTGGTTATGGGATAGAGAGACAGTCAGAAGATATAGCAGAAATAATATGTGTAGTGGACTCACTGGGCACCTATACACGTGCAGAGAGGCTGTAATTGCAGAGCTTCGGAGCAGACTCGATTAATGAAGTCTGCTGAAGTATAATAATTACTGCGTTGTAGCAGACTCCAGTGTCATGTGCATCAGTGTCCCTGCGCTGAAAAATGGCGGCAGAGATGCTTTAACTAAAGCTCATTCAAGCTTTAGTTAAAGCACCCCCACCACCATTTTTCAGCGTGGGGATTCTGATACATGTGATGCTCTGGGCGCTATAATTAGAGTGTCTCTTAGAGCCACTCTAATTGAAGAGTCCCCTCCATACCCCCAGTCCCAGAACATGTGTTTAAATGCTGAGTTATGTACTTCATATATTTTTAAGGATAGTAACCTGTGGATCTAGCTGCATTCTCAATGTCTTCTGGGTGTCTAGACTGCAGCAGTTCTTCAGCTGTAGATAATCTGTTCTTTTTTGGGTTGGGGGGGCGGGGGGGGGTTGGATGCAGACCTCACCATAACTATCTGTGCCTTGTTTCATCTTAATATTTGTAGAGTAAATTTCAAACATGTTTAAGCCATTGGAAAGTTGCAGTTCATGCAAAATGAGAGTTCATCATTAATCAGTGTTTTTCATGAAAATCATGTTAGACCTGTTCTTTGATTTGAGCTGATTATAAAATTATTTCTGAGCCAGATTTAAGGTGTTAATTTTCATATATGTTGTGTGGGTTCTGAGGACTTGATTAGTTTTCTTTTGTAATATGTGGTGCTTATTCTGATGAATTCTTTAGAGCATGAATTTGTATGCATCTGGCCTAATGAGATGCTAGACACTATAACAATGGAAATATTGGATAATAAAAACTATTTTTCTTTAATTTTATTAGGGGACATAGTGAGTAAGTACAGCTCAGAATTTCTAACCTTCACTGTAACATGTACACATTTTTCAAGGGTTTTCTGGGAATGTGAAGGAGAGGGATGATTATACAATGTGAGATTTGGGCATTTATAGGAGATCCATTATTGTACTGTATTTGATCTATTTTAATAAAGCTTCTAGTAATATTCTTTCTCTGCTTGGTTTATTGGTGGGATAGGAAATTAGAAAACTGCGTTGTCATCAGTGGCATTCCACTTCATAATCTTCTTACTAGCTTCTGCCATTATATTCAAAAGCTTCTTCCCTCATCAGTTGTGGAATGTGATGGTATTAGACTGTACTGATTAAAGTTTTTTAGTCAGTAAATCAGATTAGCTACTGAGTCACCTGACTAGGTAGGGCTAGTAGTCATGTGATGCACCTCCCTGCTGGGTTCATGCTGTGAGCTGAAACAAGGTAGTTTGCTTCTTGAGAAGTTCCTAAATATCTAACAGCATGGGTCAGGGATTATGATTGCAAAGAAGATGGCTTCATTTTCCTGATCTTTGTACGAGCCAGAATGGGATGGGTTTGAAAGTCTAGTATCTTCAGGCCAGCAGCCAACAACTAGAAAGAATGTTTAATCCTGGAAGTTTAGATACTGAAAGATTTGTGTTTATTTTAATGTAGGAAAAACTTCAAAAACAAGTTGCCAAACTATTCCATACCATAATGTTTGAATTTGTGCTTCAGTAAGACATACCAATTATATGATATTATATTAACATTATATGATTTCCTTTCAAAAACATTTGGATGCCAACTGAATGTTTCTCTGTGGGAATACTTAACAATAGCAGTGATAATTTGGATCTAGGCTGAATTTCAACAGCTCTTTTAAAATTGAAGGGAATACATTGTTGGAATAGATTAAAACAGTATGTATTACTGTAGTTTAAGCATGCTGTATATTGAGGATTATAAAGAGTAATTGATGGTTTAATAAATGTAGAACCATGAAACAGTGATTACTAAAATAGCCATTCTAATATCTGTACATACATTAAATATACAGTATATTTTTATGGATCTACTGTTTGAAAGTTATAGAAATGCTGTATATTGTTGCTGGAGCACGTGGAATACTTAAATTCATAAAGCAATATAAACAAGCACTGAGATACTGTAGTGATAGGAATCTAGAAATTGGAAATAAAGTTTAGAGAATATAAGTATATTTATTATAAAAAGAAGTGAGGTTGTATTTCAGTTCAGATTTTAATAAAATCTAAAATTTATCTTTAACTTTCATATGGTGCTAATATGTGATTTAAAAATAACCATTTGTGATTTTTTTATTTTTTTTTTAAAGAAACCCTCTAAGGAAGCACATTATTTACTTGGTGATGCTTGGTCCTGAGCCTGTAATGCATTCCGTACAAGGAACTGTATCCATGTGAAATTCAATAATGATTAAGATAGATAAATAAGAGGCTGATTTTTTTTTTTCAATGTATTTAGTATCCATAACTCCATTTGAATTTAAGGAGCTCAGCACCCTTTAAACCTAGGCCAATTATTTCTGATATAAAAATATGTGGAGTATATAAGTGGTCCCTAGAAAATTTCACTTGCCCAAGTAAATTGTGATTAATTGTTATTCATCATCACAGAAAGGGTAGGAAAGTAGTTTGTGCCAAGGTTTGAAAAACACAAAACCAAAAAAGCGTCCATGCACTCTTGCTTTCTTGTGAAGCACATGCTTGCCTGAATGAGCGTTAACACTTGGGAGTTTTATAGATATGCAGGCATATGGTACATAGATTTGATTCTAGTTTAAGTTATGAGGTATTTGAATATAACTTAGATTAGAATCAGATGACTGGATATTCATAAAAGGCAATACATACAATGTTTGGTTTATTGTAATTAATGTATGTCTTGCACTTTGCAGTAAATTCTACTAATACCAAATAAAACAAAGTACTACTTGTATAGGTCTCAGATTCATCAAAGGTGCGTGAGAACTTCCAGTGCTTCGAAATTGGGGAGTTTCGGAATTGACACAGTGATGGTTCCCAAGAAAAATAGTTCAACTGTGCACTAAGATATTGCTTTTTAGCTTGTTATAAGTGGAATCTATCGATCACCTGTATTTCCATTTAAAAATCAGTAGTTTCAGCAAGTGTTGTAAAATGGCTGTCAGTTTCTCTCACAGCCAGCAAGTTGAGAGTGGCTTTGAAAAGGTTAATATTGGTCTCCACACTTCAGCTGATAGGGAAGCTGACAGACATTTTGGAACACAATGTCTTCAAATTTCTACTCTGGCAAAAACAAGGCATTCACCCCAGTTTTGGAGGGCTGATTTGTGGGGGGGAAATGGGGCATTCGGTATGTGAGAAATGTGATGACGTTCTTGAGCGCTACAGCCAGCCTATGTTAAAGCCCATGCCACTACAGCTTCACTGCATTTGGTATATCCTAGTTATAAAGGTTAAAGCTATCTTGAGTATGCCTGTGGATGCTGCACTCATACCTCTGATTGCAGTGTAAATATATCCTTTTTTTCCTTCGTTGGTCATTCTCTCAAGTTGGTGAGTTATTTATTCTTCTAGTGAACCTAATTCTGGAGATGACAGACAACCGAGCAGTATTTGTATAGAAATTTAGACAGATGTGTTCATAAGATGAATATGATGTCATTCATTTGCAGGTAGTCATAGTGGTGTAATAAGTGACTCATCTCTGATTTTCAACAAGGTTGATAATCAGGCACTTTAGGATGGAAAATAATCTGTCATGTTTTGCTGAAGACAAACTGGTACTGAGGAATACTACTTTGGAAACATCTAGATGTGTGTGTATAACACTACCATTCACTTTGTACCTACCTGGATATTGTTATAAGAATTTATCAATTTGGTGGGTAATCATAATTCTTTTCGAACAGATTTTTTTATTAAAAAACCTGGATCTTACTGATAATGTCTCTCTACCACATCATCCCTTTGTTTCTAGTGTAAAAGCAATGAAGAGGGGCATTGTAGTAAATTTTATATAAGGCCCCTAGCAGATATTATTTTAATCATGTGATAGCAGGTACGCAACTTTGTTACCCAGTGGAAACACTGCATGTTATAAGTGGCTTCAAATGCAAAGGGCAACGGTGTTCACTTGGGGGAAAAACAGCAGTGCACAAGCTTGGGCTGCCAGTGCTTGTTGGCGAGGGAGCACGGAGGGCCCCAGTTGTATAGTGGGAGTGGTACATTCTCTTGCAGATCCCCCATGATTGGTGGACCCCAGGCCAGGATGAGTCATACCAGGTCTCTTCTTGCCTCTTGCCACAGATTGCAATTGTATACCTGCTGGGGGTCTAGAATCATAGAAAATTAGGGTTGGAAGGGACCTCAGGATGCCATCTAGTTCAACTCCCCTGTCAAAGCAGGACTGTCCCTAACTAGATCATTCCAGCTAGGGCTTTCTTGACCTGGGCCTTAAAAAACCTCCAAGGATGGATATTCCACTGGGGGTAGGGACAGCCATTTCCCTGGGGATGTCCAGTACCAATGCTGATGATCAGCTGATCATCATGTGGGACACCTTTGGGTCTAGTTCAAGATGGGGCTGCTCTCAACTCAATCATCAGGGATTAGGCATGGGGCAGCTCCAGGATCTGAGGCTGTCTGGAACCTCATGCTGACAATCAGCTGATTGTTAGTACTGGCCTGGGGCAGTCCCAGGACCAGTTTGGCCATGGGCTGTCCTGGTCTGATCCCAACTGAGCTATAGTCTGCCCTGGCTGATTCTGAAAATAGGCTGATCGGCAGCATTGAACCCAGGGCAGCCCGAAGTCTCAAACCAAGGCTACCCTCACCTTGATGCTGACAGTCAGCTGTTTGTCATGAACCGCACTAGAAGTGTAACATCTGCTAGGGCCACAAGATAGAAACTTTAGTTTGTTTTCAAAGTAGACTTCTGTGCTAAAAGTCCATTGGAATGATGTATAAGATATGATGGTAAAGAGGGAGGGGGAAAGAAATTAGAATGTAAGTACAACAAAGATGACTGAAGTTAGGAATTTTTGTGATGTTGACCTACTTCTTGTGAGTTATCAGGAATAAAACTAGGAAAAATGACCTATTTTCTTTAGTAAGAAAGATGTTAGCATAATATATGGTGATGTCTATTTAAAAAAAACCAACAAAAAACCCCCACTTCTGTTCAGACAGGGCTGTATTTACCATTGCATGATTTGTGTTATAAGTCCAGTGATATGTGGACATATACTGTTTTTTGGTTAACATTGACTACTTATGTAGCTTGTGAGCAGGGGTGATAACTGTCTGTAAATTTATGGATGATCTGTAAATAACCAGGCTAAAAAAAGGTGTGTCTGTAAAATTGGAGCCATCCATAAAACACCAAGAAATCAGAACTGATTGAAGTTCTGGTGCGTGAAAGAAGCTGAAGGCAGTGTTGAAGCACAGACAGCACAGTAGTGCTACCTGGTGTCCAAGGAGAAGCACAGCACTGTTCTCCGGGTTTTGTGGCTCATGAGAGTCTCTGACCCCTTCCCCAGCCCCCAGCGACATGCTGGTGCTGGGTTCTGCCTGCCTGTAACATTGCTGGGTGGCATGGAAGCAGACTGTGGTTCTTAGAAGGGGGAAGTGTTGGGATGGGGAGAGTGGGTCTGGTGAGAGTATGACTGGGTGTGGGCTGGAGAAGGGACAGGATGGTGTGGGATGCAGTTGGGTGATGAGTAAGGGGTGCTACAGGTTGGGGCAGCAGGGTGTAAAATTGTTGCTGCAGTTAAGTTGGGTTGCCAACCCAATATATTTTTTAACCTGATAACCTGCAAACTTTTTCCTGACAACCAAACTGTTTTGCTATGGTTTGAATGTGGCCCTTGTCCAGGATCTGGCAGAAGGGTTACGTTTACATTATGTAAAGTAGGTTAGGACAAAGTTTGGTTGTCATTAAGTTTTCAGATTGTCAGTAAAAACATTTGTGTTGTGTTGGCAACCCTGCTCCTGAGCCTGTTAAGACTGAGTCGCATTGTGCTATGGGTATATTTGTTCTTCAGTCAGGTCTGACTGCAGCTTGTATAGATGCACCTGAACTAGCTTTAACTTGGGTACTATAGTTGTCACAACATGTGTGTTGCCAAAACCTTATAAATATAACAGTTCTGTAAGATGCATGTTCTGAAAGATACATATGTAAAAGAAACTTGACCAGATGTGCCATTTTAACAGTGTTTTTTTGCTCCAGTGCATTAATTCTGGCTTTTAGGTTTAAGATTACCTCTTTTTTTTTCTTTCTTCATAATGTTTAGTGATAGGGAAATTGAAACACATTGTTGCTATGGCAAGTATGTACATCTTAGGCACTCCTATGTTCTTACCACTAGGTTGTTAGCTTTATCTTTAGACAGCAGAGATTATATGATTAGACATCTGTTTTCTATACCATCAACCACAAAATATAATCAAGAATTTTTTTTTTAAATCAAGAAATATTATTATTATTTCTCCATGCTTTCTTTTTTGTTCTGGCGATGACATCCATTCTCCAGCAGTGGAAGGAGTAAATTCTCATTAGAGCCTTCTGAGTCTGTCCCAAAAGTTTACAAATGCTTCATTCTGAGATAATCTGACATTTCCTACCTGTATTTTCTAAGTCAGAGCTGTATCTGTCAGGGCAACTCTCTGGTCAAGAAGAGAAAGGCAATGACCTTTTTGTCAGATTTTTATGTTATGAAATTTTATTTAGCAGAAATTCATGAGCAGCACGTTCTCATCATCCTTTTGGATGAACTGAGGAAACAGATCGGGAAGTGACAGACTTCATATGCATTCACATGCTTATTCACTTCTTATTTTTTTTATATCATTGCCCACTTGCAGGACCTGTTTTACAAACCTGATTTTTAAAATTTTTAAAGCATTCTGAGTATAAAAGAACTTTCTACTCACAAACAGTAAAACTTTGTATAAGGAGATTATGCATCTAAAATAATATTGACTAGATGCCAGATAATGTTATTTTTTCTAAATTGCTTTTTTTCCAGGCAAAACTACTAAAATTAATATTGGTTTTAACCTTTTAAGTTCTAATACACACAAATAGGATTGCTTTCATTTCATAATACAAACTTCAGGGGTAAGAGCTTTAAAATAAAATTCTGTACGATGTCAATTTAAATTTACCAACTCAGTTTTTGCACAGAAGTTCCTGTTCACTTGTATCATATCCTTACTTCCTTCCCGACTCTGACGCGTATATACTATATAAAATAGTCCATTGTTAGAATTCTTCTGCTGTATCTAAGCTTCTTTTCCAAGTCCGGTTCCTATAGTCTGTCAAGTCTTCACGTTAAATAAGGTATGTTTAAACTTATCCACATACACTACGTCTTGCCATTGGGCCTGGGAATGTGTGTAGTAGGGATCCTAAACAGACAGGAATCATATGCTGCTACCCTCTACCCTTCTTCCACCCCTTCTCCCCTCCTCCCACCTTTAAAAAAATTATTGCAAGGATAAAATGCAGTATACCAAATAGTCCACTTTCGGGCAATCCATATAAGAAAACACAGACTAGACAGTAGATGATCACTGGTGATATTTCATTCTTCCAAAAAGTTAGAGGCTTTGAATAACAGAATATGAAGCTGATTAACAAGGCAATTCATAAAACATTTCATGAAATATTGCAGACAAAGGTAAATATAAGATTATTTATGTGCTGTACAGTTGCAAACTAGTTCGTGTGTCTGTATCACCTTTGACATAAGCTGAATTTTGGTAACTGCCTTTGCTACAATATGACCATGCTGGTTTTATCTTTCAGGCTGCTAAGTTTTCTGTACTACCATTTATGGTTCATGAAAGTAGAGAATGTTCAGCACCTTGCAGAACAGGATCCTTAATGCCTAATCATTGTGCTAAATTTTCGAATGGTGCCTGCACTTCATTTGATTCACTAAGTAGTCAGTTTTCTCACCTATTATGTCAGCTGCATTTTTGACTTAAAAACATCAAATTAAATAATAAAAAAAATCAAATTATGCTGGCTTTTTATTTTAGTTCATGCATTTAAAAACTGAATCTCAGATAAAAAGAGAGTTTCAAAATAAATTCAGTATATTATTTATGAGTGGAACAACACATTAGCATTGAGTTCACAATAGATCATATCGCTTTTATTCCATCTTACAAGCTTAGCAGCACAAACAGAATAATCAACATATTATTTGGCTGTCATCTGCTGAACAGAAACCAGAGATCACAAGAGGTTTTCCGTAGCTGCAGTGATGGCCTTTTTGTTCCAAGCCCCCATCTGGGAGGGCCATGGTGTGTTATCATATGGAACGCGGGGTTTTCTGTAATCTGCTTAGCTGTGCTGCAGTTTGAATCTTCATTCCATGTTTGTGTAATTTATAATTTTAATGAGACCATGGCTCTTGTGGGCTTTGAAATATATTAAAAGCTCTTTTGTGCATATGCTTTTGTTCTTGCTTAATAGGCTCAGTGTATTTAAAACTGATGAATTTTTATTCATGGATTTGGATGTCTGGGGATTAACTTAGGCTGAATATCATTGCACTCATCTATTGATGTTTGAAAAGTATTATTTTTAATGCTTGTGTCTGTAAATAGAGAAGAACTTTAAAATATGATTATGTAAAAAACAAATAATGAATAACCAAAATTTCACAGATATGAAAGAAATAGAATCAATATGTTTTTTCACTATATAAATTCATAGCTAAGTACTATATGATTTGAGTGATTATTGTAAAAGTTACATTATAAAGAACTAAAGGTACAGAATCAGAATCCACAAACATATATTTGTCTTTATTTATTCAGGCTTAATAGGAAAAAAGGAAATTTGGGAAAGCTTGTTTGCATTCATCTTGTTCCAGTTACCTTGTGTAGATAAAATGCACAATTGAAAAATGAAGGATGAAATTCTGGCCCCGTTCATTTCAGTGGGTCTAGAACATGTGTGTTACTGTTAGCACTTAACTTGGTACACAAAGAAAGTACATTTATTTCATTAAGAGGCTGTATTCTTAACTAAGAAAGAACATGGATAGGGAGCATGCAGAACAATCTTTTATGTTACTGTTGCTGTAACTAGTTTATTATTAAGATCACTACAGTTTCTAAGAAATTCTGAAACCAAATTTTTTTTTCCTTTGAGAATTTTTAAATGTTAATATTTGTTCTTAAATTGAGTTTGCTACACATCTTTCTTTTTTTATGATTTTGGTTTTAATGTAGTAAACTATCATAGAATACTTCCCAAACCACCTCACTTATTGTACAGGTGACCAACAATTGACATAAAGCTAAACCTATTAAATTGCTTAAGACTTTCTTCTATCCCGTTTCTTTGCTTGATGATGAAGATAAAGTGATTGCTTGCTTGTGTTGGAAGGTTTTTGTTTTCTATAGCAAATAATCCTGTTGATAAGAGGCAAGCATTTACTAAACAGGCTATTTTCTTGTTGGTGCATCTAATTCCCGGTTTTACTGGGAACATACCTTAAAGTTTAATTCTTTAATATTTTCAAAGTATGCACATGTTTTCAGAAGTGACCCAGACATTTGAAAGACTGCCACAGGCAGTGACAGTGTTAGGCTTTTAAATCCCATAGACTTTTGAGTGCCTAAATTGCTTTTGAAATGAGGCTTAGTGGCCTTAACTCACTTAAATATTTCTAATTTTTTTTTTTCCTCCTAAAGGTTCATTCACCTCAAGAAAGTTTGCTTATTGAAAGCTGGGCTAGAAGTACTGTAATTAGTTGAAACTTGCTATGTAGCCACAGTGGGGTATTCTTAGTTTGGATATAAATGGTGGTCTCCTATACTGTGCTTTAAGTTCATTGGGAAATGGGTCATGTTGTCCTACATGTCTGTCTGTAAGATCTCAATCTTACAAGACATTTTAGAAAAAATAATTTAAAAGCCCCAAGATCTCTAAAGCTTGCCATGAATGATTAGATGTTTTATCAATCAAGTGGATACCTTTGCTTCAGTAAAGGCCAATATATGCTCTTGTGGAGGAAGATGCAATTTCTAGCATACACCTATCCACGAGTGCAGTGTATTATTCAGCGCAGTTGAATTGTTGAGAATTCTATTTACCCTGTCAAGGCAAGTGGTGAGAATTGTTCCACAAACCTGCAAGATCAGCCGCCTCCTCATGTAAGTAGTCCTTACTCATTTGAGTAGTTTCATTCACTCCAAAGGATTGAATAAAGGCTTGCAGGATTTAGCTGCATGTTAGCATGAGGTCAGTTGAGGAAGGAGTATTCAATGAAGACATGCTGTGAGAGATGGTGATCGGACCAATGTGCAGGAACAGACAGTTCTGTCCTCCCGCAAATTTCTCAGGATCTTCACTTTTTGAGGCCTAAACCCTGTATGTCTTCTGCAACTGAAATATAGTTAAACCAAGTCTTACCACTATCCTACATGCAAAGATCTGGTGAAAACTTAATGAAGAGAATCTTTGTTTTTCTTTCTTTGATCCCCATGTAGGGGTTTTTCTATGAGCGGAGGATTACCTTGCTCATTATTTTGTAATATTGCTTTTTACAGAAATTGACGCAATTGGAGACAAACACTTTCCTCTTCTGGAATGAGTAACTAACTAAACAGAACACACTATTTATTTAACAAGGTATTTTGATTTCTGGAGTGGTATAAATGTTTTACATCATTCTCATTTTTATATTTGTAAAGTGGCTGTTTGTTTGATGGGGAACACACCTCTCCCATTGATGCGATGCACTATCTCACTTTTTTGGCTCATGTAATGTTAGTTTCCCATAAGAACCTCGGTATAAAATTCATTTGCATTTGTATGAAATGGTAGCCAAAACACAGATAAACATTTGACCGGGATTGAATAGTCAGGTCAGGTTTTATTGTTTTATTACTTACATTTAAACAAAAAAATGTAGTGTAATCTTTCCAAAAATTGTTGAAGCAAATTGTGGTAATGCTCTAAAGATAAAGATGGTAATGAAATTGGATTCCTCGTATTTGGGGAAAAATTGATAAATTCTCTCTCAACAAAAAACGTGATTTAAGTTGCAAGAAAAATACTGGCACTACATATTTTCATTATTTTTAAATTAAATATATCTCAGCATCTTTACTGTAACACAAGTCTCTTCAGTGGATATCATAATATTTTATTTAGCTGTATTTTTATTGGCTGCTGCTTTGTATTCCTTGCATTTAAGATATTGGCAGAAAATGTTAACTTGTCCTCTTAGACCATGCCATAGGCTATAGGGAGATAATAAATCTGTCCATTGATTTCCTAATTTTATTATGTACACAGTCAATTGTAATCCAAGATTACAGCAAACAAGATGTTAATTTCTGGACATAATCTATGTACATTTCACTTACAGAGTGTGATTGTTACAGAAGCAAAGAATAAAAAGAATAACATTTGTGCTATCCTCACAGGAGCTGTCAATAAAAGATGTAATAGGGGATTTAGGAATCTGGAAATGGCTAACTAATTTATGTGAATCTATTTTATTTCGGCTAGAAAGACCAAGCTCTGTTTCGTCTGCACTGCATATTGCAGAGCACAGGCTGTCTATAGAAAACCAGGCGGCTGCATATGGATAGTCCCTTGATATCATTCACTTGCTGTGTAATCTTATTATGCAAAGTTCTAATCTTCACCTAGAATGAATGCCTCTGGGTCAGAATATAGTCATATCAGGGTTTTTGAGGTCATGTTTTGTGATCCTTAGCTTATTCTTCTAAGTAGGACTGGGATTTAAAGGGTATTCCCCAGACACTAGCAGAGATATACAGCAAAACCTGCTGCCTTTTTGGAAGACAAGACCAACATGAGGTCCCTGGTAGGATTAAACTTGATTTGTAGCTGTAGGATTTTTTAACAGATGTATTATTGGACAGGGAATAGGGGGCCACCAGCACAGCGAAATTGGATCACGATTGGCATTCTCAGGGAGTCTGCTGGCTGCTAAAACAGCAGCTGCATGTGGATTTGACTTCTTTCAGGTGAAGCGACTTCCAGTCATTTGGAAAGGATGGGATGAAAAGGAACCTTGGTGATAATTTTGATGTCTGCAAGATTTAGTACCAATGTAATGGGATTATCGGTAACACCTTCACTGCAGAAAAAGCCACCTGGCGCTATAACTGGCAGCAACTGAGAACTAATCCTTTCCCATCTCTTGGATGTCATTCATGAAGCTCAAAGTGATTTCTACCCTGCTAGCTGTGATTAATTTTATAAATAATAAAAAAAATCAAGTGATGAAGGCATAGAATGTGGTGACTTTTTTTTTAAAAAAAGGACAGAAGATATTACTAAATTACATCTTGTCTTTTATTTTCAGCAGAAAATAAACTATGCTTTTCTTGTAAAATATTAATTGTTAAATTGTATTCCATATAACGCCATCAAAAACTTACACAAACTGTTTTAAGGTTAAAAACTAAGGGGAAATTCTGCAATTGATTCAAGCAGTACCTGGAAATAGATGTAAATTATTAGCAGTGATTTATGCTTATAGTTGTATGAGAAGGATGCTTATATAACAACTATTTAAATCTGATTATGGTCTGTTTTTTGAATACTTAAATAATAATGTGTTTATTTTATCGTACATATTGCACTATGTTCATATTTTCCATAGTCTTGTCAGTTGATGGGACTTTGTATTAATGCGGACTGTGGATGATCTGACACCTGAAGATGCTATGCCATTTATTTTTGAATACTAAATAATTTGCTTTTCAAAATAGTGTACTGATGATTTTTTTTTTTTTCATGGAAATATACATGAGTTGATATAGCTAATGTTTGAGTACAGAAATTACAAGTATTTTTTAAATTTATTTTAAGCTAATTTAAAATGCATGTCTAGGGTTTTTTCATTGAACTAGGTCTTACCTGTTTATTATAGGAATGAAGTAGGATTTCACTGAAGTCTTAGTAGTTAAAGCTACCAGGAAACTTTGTATTGAGATTTTAATTATTTTAAGTATTCTTTTCAGCATGCTAATGAACAAACTAGTTGGGAAAGAGATCTGAATTAATCCCCATGCTTGTTAAAAAATATGTGCAAAATAAATACTATGTCTAAATATTATCAATGTGACATTAATTTTTAAGTACTTGTAGCAGTTCCGCTTCGTGTAGAAGTTAGCAATAAGTGCCTTGAGCATTTAACTAAAATTCATTTGGCTTCAAGTACTGCTTATATGAAACAGAAGTAATGGTATTTCTCTATTTGCTTGGATAGTGGAGCAAGACTTCACTTAAAGGTGTTGAAGAGTTAAAGAATTATTAGGTCCAGGCAAGAGAGCTAGGTACTAAACTTTAGACCTCTTAATTCTATCTACTCTCCCTTGATTGCGGGACAGTTTCATAGCAGGGTTGCTGCAACAGACGACAGAGTATTTGTTGTTTTAACAGGTTCTGAGTTTCTGTAGATAAACTTGGAAGTGGTATTCAGGGGCATATAGGGGGTGAGGTGGAAGTAAATTAAGTTTGTGTTCTGCATAACTGCTGTTGGGTGTATACCTTACAACTTAGACCAAAAAATGAACTAGTGGTGCTTGGTAACATTGTACTGTGAATCATGCAGTATCTTGGTGGAATAAACACAAATACTCATGGTTTTCAATTATCAGAAGTTATTTCAGTCAGTAGACCCACAGCAGAACTTTGTTTTTTGCCATGCAAGATAATTAGGTTTACCCATAATGAGAAGATCTTGTCTGCCAACCCTGGTTTGAAAACAAACTCCATCTACTTAACAGTGAGGACAGGGACACAGCACTAAGCCTTTTTCTTTACTCTCTTTTTCTCACTATTGTCACTATTATGTGCTTCTGTCACCTATGGTGTTCAAGTTTTAAATTTTTATATTTAATATAATACAACCAAAACATCTTTAATGTTATGTAACTGATTTACCTGTCAACTGGACAATCCATGGATGCCTGAAATCTCTCTGTTGTTCTAATATAATCATATATTAACATGAAGTTTCAGAATAAGATTCCTCTAAAGTATTATGTTAAGGTGTACTTCTGTTAGCCTCGAATTGCTTTCTGAGGCAACCTTTCTGGAGGTTTTACATACAGATACCAGTACAACTTTTGCTGCAAATGTTGTGCTCATTAATTCATACTTGTTATAAGACTGATTGATCTGCTACCACTCAATCTTCTTTTATCACCTACAAAACATTTCTAGGTGAAGAGTGTTTCCATTTCTGACATCAAACCTTTGATTCCTGTGTTGATTACAGCAAGTCACATTTTCTGGGTGTCCAGAATAACTCTTAAAAGTGCGATTAGTTCAGAATGCAGCTGTTCAAGTGTCAGTTTACACAAGACTTTCTGCACATATTATGTTACAAACATTGCCCATGCCAGTTAGGCAAATAATTGATTTTGAGATTTTTGTTGATGGTCTACAAGTTTCTGCATGGTTTGTTTTCTTTATAAATTAATGAGTTTTCTACCCTTTTATGCAATATCTGGACCATTAGCAGTTGAAAAAATTGTTGGCAGTTTTATCATGGGATTCAGATATTTTTGTTACGTTGTACTCCATTGTGAAATATATTAAATATACTAAATTATTAGCGAACATGCATAATTTTCTAGTTATTTTTCACATCAAACGTTTTGAGTAAATCCTTTCAGAATAAGGAACTAGATAAAAGTGAAACATTTGTCAAAATTTATTCTTTCTACTCTTACTTTCTACAACTAAACGGTAAAAGCAAAGAACTAAAGCTTAGGGGTTTTTAAGTCTTTCATTCGGACAACACTTCCATATACTTATATAGTTTTATACAAATGAGAAACGGAGGATTTAACGCTATAATAGTGCATTCTTGTTTTTCACATGTCAAACAGCTAAAATAATATGAAGATGATAGAATTTATCTCTCTGTATTAACTTGACTATATTACATACAAAGTATTTTCTATACCTTTAATATAACAAAGGTATCATGTATGTTTTTTAAACAATAAAATGGCATGAGATAAATCCTGTCTCCATTGTATTTGAGGGCAAAACTTCTGTTACGTTTGGAGAATGCAGGATTTCACCTGGAAACGCAACATGGTTGAGTTAATATTGCTCTTGGAACTTTGTTGGCATTCTTCTCTCATTTTAAAATTTAATTTTGGAATGCTCAGTTGGCGATTTAAAATGTTTTTTTTTAATTTCCGTACTTTTTTTTCCCCAGAAGCTTTGGGAAAATAACACCATCTACTTATGTGCTTGCTTTCAAACAGTTCCAGTTAGGTTCCAAAATTCATGATTTGGCTGTTGCTTTAATTTCACTGTAGTTTTATGTAAGTCCAGAATGATCAACAAAGCAAGAGACAATCTGTGTATGTAACCTCACTTATTATTTGTGTAAACTAAAATTATAGAACCTGAGGTCCTGATTTTGTAGGCTTTTATGGGTTGAAGTCTTTACTACTTAAAACTTAGTTCTTTGAAAGTTAGCATTTGGGGATTATTGCAAAATGTAACAAAGAGAATTAACACATTCTAAAACTGTAAAATTCCCAATTTATTTCATACCCTGAATTTTGTTCTGTTCCTTATGTTGTGTTTTATTTGGATAAATCTTGTCTCTCTTTTCCAGTGAGATTTGTGATGTCCTAATGTACTGGGTCTGATTTGGTAAACTGTTTTCAATGTGAATAGTGCTGCTAAAGAGCTAATTGTCCACTGGATTACCTCAGTTTTCTGCCTGTATAACTTTAGTGGTAAAGATTTTGGACCAAAATCTTTAAATTACTGCTCCTGGTGAATGACTTTTTGTTCTGAAGTTTTTCATGTTAATGTAGGTACCAAATCTTGAAGTTACTGCTAAGGTACAATCTTGTCATTTGAGTTTGTTTATATAATCTTTGCTTCAAACTGGGTGTACATTTTTGATAAGATAACATACTTTCATAAGTTTAGAATATATATAGGATAGGATACTTTGGATATATAGTTTAGAATATACTTTGGAAGTTTAGAATATATATAGGATAGGATAAATATGGATAGGATAACATACTTTCATAAGTTTAGAATGTATATTCTAAACTTATGAAAGTATGTTATCGTATCAAAGATGTACACCCAGTTTAAAGCAGAGACTTTTTTAAGACTTCATTTATCTAAAGACCCCAACATTTTTGTAACTTCACATTGATGTCAGGAGGCACTCAGCAGCTCGTAAGGTATAATGGTTAAAAGTTGCACATTCACAAAATTCTGTGGTAGCCCAAATTTTGTTTTATCTGAGGAATAAGCACTGTATAATAAAAATTAGCTGTTACATGACATGCTTTATGGACTGAAACCCTAGTTCTGAACTACTACGTAAAATGCCACAGGTTAAATACCATATAGTTCTAAAGCACAGGCGGGGGGGTTTTCTTCCTCTCTGAATGAATTAATCTTTTTAGGTATTTCTAATGACCTGTATCTTTCATTCTCATTAATTTAAAAATATTGCATGTTATCTGACTTCTAAAATATAAAATACAATTTCTAAATAGAGTTTGTTGGATGTTTATTTTTAGCTTAAAACTAATTATGTAACTTCTATTTATATGTATTAGGGTCCACTGCAAGCAAACCCTGTGCTATGTTTCAAGATGTCCTGGGAAAAACCTTCAGACTTCTTGGATATACCATTCAGTATGGCTGCATAGCACACTGTGCCTTTGAATACGTTGGAGGAATTGTTGTGGTAACTTCTGTTTTTATGCTAGTAATAATAAATAGCTTATTAAGGAAGAACTGTACTAATGAAAAGTTTTAACATTATAGATACTTTAAAATTGTGCTTCGTTTTTGCAGATAAATTTTTAAGTCTTATTGAGCAGCTTTTTCTAAAAACAATTATATATGTTAACTGAACTTTCACTTTCTGGCTGCAAGAGTCTGTCTCAAAAAATATCTCAACTTCAGGCCAGAGTTCTTGTAGAAATTCTTGCAGAATTCTTCTCATGGTCCACTGAAGCAAATAAAAGATATTGAGCAGCCTGCAAGAGGTACTCAGTCACTCATAAGATATGGACCACTAATAACTCCTTAGAAAGGCAGTTGTTGCTAACCTTTGGGCTGCTGGACTGTAGCTGTTTTTTGGCTCTCTAGATTGAGGATAAAACATTTAAAAAACTAGCAGATCCAGCTTCCCGCCCCCCCCCCCAAGTAATCATCTTTGGGGGACAGAGAATTACTTCCACAACTTCTAGGTCACCCTCACAGAGAATGAGGAAAGAGGCCCCCACTTTTCCTTCCCACAATTTCCTGTATTGGCCCTTTGGCAGCTGGTGCATTTTGTGGAGACCAGAGTGGATTAACCTATAGTGACAGGACAGTTGTAAAAGCTCAGAAGACATTTTTATACCCATCCTTTTCAACAGTATAATATACTTCTTGGCCACAAATGAGGATTTGGCCTATTTCTTCATGTTATAATGTTTTGGTAACTTGTTTAAAAATAATTTAATCTTTTCAGTATTTGAGTTTAACTATTTTTCAACAAGTTTTTTTTTTTTCTTCTTTTTTTAATTTGCAGTGTTCTGGACCTTCAATGCAGCCAACAATTCAAAATTATGATATTGTTGTTTTGGACAACCTTAGCCGCCATTTTTATAGCATTCAAAAGTACGTTGATTTACTTATCATAGATTGGTGTTGTCTTTTCCCTGTACTCCTCTACTTCTAGTTTGTTTTTGTACAGTCCTTGACTTACAAGGAACTTTGTCTCAAAGAAGGAAGACAGATTAGTTGCTTTGCTTTTAGTGAACATAATCAGCATTACAAAACAACTGAAGTTAGTGTTTCCCTGGGACATAGTGCATAGCACTTTTGTGAGTTTGGCCAAAAAGGTGAAAATCCCTTGTGTGCTTCTAAACACATTACCACCAAGCTGAATAAGCATTTCTATTTTTAGATTGTCTTGTCCTATTTTACACTGAGCTTTTGATGCTGTGTCCAGACAGGAGGTTAGGGACTGATTCTCACCAGGAATGACACATATACTGTTTCTTAGATAGGCCTTATGCCTATGTCCCTATAGAATTGTACTCAGTGGTTCATCATCCAGAAACAGAGTAAATATTTTTAATTGAAAGATTATAACTTTTACATATGTACATATTCGTTCAAATACTCATTTATACTGATATTTCTTTTAATGTGTTTCCTTAGAGGTGATATTGTAATTGCAAAAAGCCCAAGTGACCCAAAATCAAATATCTGTAAAAGAGTAATTGGCTTGGAAGGAGACAAAGTCTGTACAAGCAGTCCTTCAAATTTCCTTAAGAGTCATAGTTATGTAAGTATTGTAGTTTTATATTTTTTTGAAGCTAACCTTACCTAAAATGCAGTCAACATTTATTACGCCTATTAATTAATACTCAAATATTTTTAAAGTCTTTATTATATGTAGTTAGGTATTATACAGTTTTATTCTTAAATGTATTTTTGTCCAATATAAATCAGAGTGTTTCACAGGTGTCTTGGCTGTTTTCCTTTGTGTAGCTTAGATCTTTGCTCTGAATTTTGCTTAGGGCTGCCTATTTGGAAAAGGTCTCCAGTATCCTTTGGCTTCAGCATATGACAAGTAGGAGTTTCAAAGGGGCCACTTCTTATAACAGATTTATTCTCTGTAGTTTAAAAGAAGGTCTGATGAAAAATTTCACTGCACTTTTTCACTGCTTTCAAGATATTTCTCTATAAAATTAATTTTTTGAAGAGAGTTTGAAAGGTAGCACTTCTATTTATCCCTCAGGCAGACAGAGACACCAAGAGGAAGGGCAAGAAATGTTTTCCACTGCTCAACCAATCCATATGTTGGCAGAACTGACAGGTGAAGTTCACAATTGGTGGTTTGTCAAAGTCTGTCCAAGGAAGCTGAGCAGGCGTCTTTCTCTGGGATTAGACTGGAAGCTGACAGCATGAAAAGAAGGAAGATACTTTCTTCCTGAGCCCACTGGCCCACTCCCCTTAAAGCTTGTAATCCTATTAATGTGGCTTGAGGAACCATCAAGAAAGTTTCAGTAGAGGCCCCTTAAATCTTAAGAGAAGGTCTTCTTAGCAGAAGAAAGACATTCCTGCACCAAGAGGGTAGAGAATGATGTCGTCTACTGCCCCAAATAGTATACTTTTAAGGATTCAGTTACTGTAAATTTCCAGCTTTACCTCAGCTCCTCAGAAACTGGTGGTTCATTCTTAAGTGGCCGACAGATTGAGTCAGTTCTGGCCTTTTTAAAGTAAATGGCAGAATTGCTTTTGACATCAGTGGCAAGGGTGGTTCAGGAAAGGAGGTTCAGGGCTTCATTCTTGGCAGCAGAGAAAGGAATGGGACCAAAAGGAGAGCATGGAAGAGAGTTCCTGATTCCTGTGTCCTGTGAGAGGTACTCCACAGTGTGTGTGTTAGGGGGGACCTTACTCCCATTGTTTTTATGTATTTTTCATTACATAGTCATTGGATAAACTCTAGATCGGGGTGGGCAAAATGTGGCCCACGGGCCGAAGGCAGCCCACCAGGCCATTCTATCCAGCTCACAGGGCCCCTAAAAAAATTTAGAAAGTTAATATTTATCTGCCCCTTGCTGCCTGTCATGCGCCCCTCGATGCCTTGCCAAAACTCAGTAAGCAGCCCCCTCCGCCTGAAATAATTGCCCTCCCCTGCTCTAGATAATCTAAGAAGGGTTCATTCAATGTCCTGGGCGTTTTAACTTTTATTTAAATAAAAGAGTAAAAAATCCTGTTGTAACATCAGAAGACCTGCAGATTTTGGTTCTCATACATGATTCAGATGGAAAGTAGAATCTCCTCAAATTCCGATCATGTTAACTACAGTGTGATAGTGACCACTCTTTCAATAAAGTACTGGATTAATGGAAAAAGAACTATAAACACTCAAAAAACCTAAGATAAGCACTCTTCTACAATCTCAAAGGGGAACTCACAAAGTTGTCTCAAATCACTTGAATGAGGTTAAAATTTTGATACCCTGAATAAGTTCTGCTATAGAAAAGCATACTTTAGGGATGCTTCAGGATGGGTTGACTATGGATCTGAATACTTTACAAAATACAGTTCTCTGATAGCTACTGTATTACAATGTGGGGACTAAAGTTGTAATAACCATGAGTTCCTTAGAACAGTGGTTCTCAAACTTTTTTTGTACCAGGACCCATTTCTAAACATCAATGGTAAGTCCCAACCCAGTGCCCCAAGGCAGGAAATCCAGGGGTCAGAAAAACCCACGCAGAAAAAAAGCAGGTTGGCACGTCCGGAGGCAGCACGTGGTTCCCAAAAATGGAGCCTGACTGACCAGTACACTTATTGTTACCCCAGTAACAATAGTGTTATTGTTTTAAGTGTATTGTTTTAAGTGTAAGAGCCATATTGTTTTAAGTGTACTGTACCTTTATGTAGCCAAACTCTGTGTTAGGTTATACATACATTCAAATCACACATTCTTTAATGAGTAAAAAAAAAAAAAATAGCAATTATACTGGGCTCGTGTTGTTTTTTGCTAGGCTGCCAAATGCACTTCAATGCAAATCTGTAATATAATTTTACAATATTTAAATGCTCTTGAGTCAGTCAGTCAGTAATCTAACCAAGGTGTGGCGGAGCACCAGCGGGTTGCTCACCACTTAAGGGCTGTTGCAGGCTCCGAGTGAGCCTGTGGTATGAGCAGCAGGGGAAGCTTCCCCCCAGGAACCATTAGAAGGGGGAAAGTGGGTGGCAGAGCACCTTTGGTGTCTGCCACTTTGAAGAGAGCAGGCAGCAGACGGGCAGGACGTTGCTGATGAGGCAGCCATTTTAAGATCTTGCCTCAGGGCTGGGGCAGCAGTTTACTTCCAGCAGCTGAGGGAACAACACCACCCAGTTGCCCTGCTGCTCAAGGAAAATCTTTGAGGTAAGGGCAGGAGCTATGGGGGATGTCAGGAGGCTCCTGCTCCTGGGCATGATCTGAAATTGCACCCTGCTGGGGAAGGGTGGCCTGGTGGGACTCCTGGTGGTGAGGGAGTCCTGAAGAGAGGCCAGGCCAGTTACCTCCCCAGTTAAAGGCAGGTAGCGGGGACTAGGGTTAAGGCAGATTATAACATCAGAGAGAAGTGGGGCCAGGCATTCCTGTGCATTACCCACTTGGGACGGGAGGCTCCTGAGCCCAGAGTAGGTAGTGGGGCCAGGCATACCCGTGCAAGGGACACCTGAATCTGTTGGGGTGCAAAACCCTGGAGCCCCAGAAAGGGGCGAGAGCTGTCGAGGCCGTGGCCGATGGGCAAGAGTTGTGTCAAGGTAAGCCTTCGGGTGCCTGAGGCTGTGAGAGGTGGGATAGAGACAGAACCATAAGTGAAAGGGGCAAGTCGTCAGCCCCAAAATTGTGAACTAGTGGGTTGTGTTACTCATTGAGGGGCCAGGGACAAAGTCAGGCCAGTGTTCTGCTAATTGCCCAGCCACCGTTCAGATGAGGGTCGCAGGATAGGCCCAAAAGGCTGCACCGGGGCTGGCCGAGGAGTGCAAAGCCAAGTCTGACCCTCCAGGGTCACTCAAGGGAGTAGAGTGGGGTGAATGTGGTCCACTAAGGGGCATGAGAGAGAGAGAGGCACCAGTGAGAGGGGGATGGTATGAGTGAGGCCTTTGAACAGGGCAGTATGAGAGAGGCCTAACACTGCGCTGAGTTGGGCCCGGCCTCAAACTGGATGTGAGAGCCCAGAGGGTACTCACCGAGGGTGTGTCCCCGGCTAGGGACAGGAATCGCTTCACGCTGCAACATCCAGGCTACAATGGGAACTCCTGATCTGTACCCACCTGGCTTTACTTCTGTGCCAGGTGAAGCGGATTGGAGCCAATCCGCAGTGCGGGCTATGTCTGGAGGCCGGGGTCAGGCTGGAGGAGGAGGGGACGCCGAAGGAGCAGAGCCAGAAAACTGAGGAGCCAGAAGTGTGGATGAGCCCTTGGTGTGACTCGGATGCGGCGGGGGCACCCTCACCGCAGGAGTAAAGAGGAGGGTAGCAGAGGCCAGCTGGCAGAAGGGGATCCGGGAAAGGCCCCAGGGAACCGCGGAGGCGAGGGATCCACCTGAACTGCTCGCTGCGGCATTTTTTTTTTTTCCCCTCTATCTTTTTTTTTTTTTTTTTTTCCTTTTGCTTTGATCTCTCCCAAGGACGTCATTTGGCCGGTTGAAGAGTTCCAACCAAGGACAGGTGTCTGCTCAGGAAAAGAAGAGGAGCGGGTCCCTGGAGAGGCTCCGCGGCTGAAACGGGGGTAGGCAGAAACACCGAGCAGCGAGGACTGCGCTCCGTCCCCAGCTGATTGCTGTGGAGGGAATCCCCAGCTGTGGAAGCAGTGCTTGCTGGTAATTAAGCCCGCTGCGGTTTGGCTTTAAGATCCTGGAGAAGAGACCAGGGCGGGAGGGTGGACCGCTGAAGATCCTGGGGTAACAGCCCCAGGCAGCAGGGCACCAGACCTTGCAGATGCCCAGAAGAAGGAGGAGGGCAAAGGTCAAGGACTTTTTTGTGGGGGGGAAAAAAAAAGAAAGAAAAGAATATAAAATTAAAAAAAGAAGATGGAATTGTAAAGTTGTCTCTGGGCTGGTCCTTCCATCATTTCTGGGTCCGGGCTTTGGACACTGATCAGCCCCTGCGATTGATCTGGGTGCAAGACAGGCAGTCACCACCTCCCTTTTATGAATCTCCTATATCATCAAAGTCACGGCATGCAGGAAAAGAAAGGGTGGCAGATCTCACCCAGCTCAACCGTAGGGTTGCAACCACCCTGAGGGGCCAGTGAATGTCAGCAGGATATCGGGGCATATGTCCTTACACGGTGATTGCCCGACATTGAAGCATAGCACAACTCACGGGGAACATCTGAGGCATGGGACATAATAGGGGAAGATGGGAATCGTGTTTACCACCTGTGAACAGCACAGGGCACTTGAAGAGCGGCCTCCCCCCTAATCAACATAATTATTTAACAACAAGGCATGTCAGGTGAGGAAGGCAGGATGCTTGCCCAAAGACAGGTGGTAGGCTGGCACTGTGACTGGGCCTGGGAGTTTGCCCCGGTTCCACAAGGAAATAGTGTTCCTTGTGGCCCTTGTATCAATTCTAGTCTCCTTGATTTGTTATGTTCAAGCCTCTCCCCGGGATGCTAACATGATATTCTAAACAACATGCCAAGCCATGAGTTCTAGAGATTGAGTAAATTTATTAAATTGCATTGTCCTTTTCTTGGATTCTAATTACCAACTAGTGGCTATATTACAGGAGACTTAGAGTAGTTAGTTAAGACATCAAACAGGTAGCAGTTTTAAATTCTGAGACTTCAAGTGCCTCTAGGCAACTGTTTGACTACATTAGCCAAAGAGAAGTTTTCTCCTGGCTGTGTATGTAGCAATTGTACTCAGTTTTACATCGGCAGACTTTATAGTTGGTGTTATTTATACATTCCAAGCATGTTATTTCTGTGCTTATCAGTAGCATTATACACGGGACCTAAATCTAAATGGTTTCCAAATCTAGTATAACTATCTTTCCAAAATTTGTCCACTCCTCTATGCTATTTCTGTATGTTAATTGTCAGGAATCAGAGCAGCGGCCGGTCAGCTGCTTGCTGACTCCCGGAGCCGGGCAGTAAACCTTTCGCCTCAACAGGCGGGTAGTGATGGATGGAGTGGAATTAACCAGGCACAGACACGTGTAGGTTACAGGAGTTTGTTTACTTACGTCGCCTAGATAGTGATGACAACGCAGGCGAGCCTTTGTTCCATTACAGCTTCGGTTACAGAGTTGAGTCTACGCATTCAGGTTACAGCAAAGTAATGACAGACGTGGCACAGGAACGCTCGGGCAAGCAGGACTTTTTTACGTCAATATTTTCTGATGACGGGGAGTTTATTGGGAATTGATCAGGTTCCCAAATCTCTCTCTCTGGCAACATGAACACAGGTGTTTCTGCTCAGAAATCCCCAGAGCTCTCCGCCTTGGGCGGAAACCGTTAAACTATTTATAGGCAGAGGTGTTTGACAGAGATACCCAATTGTGAACTGTTATATGGAATTTTTAATTTTTTGGCAGGTAGCAGCTTTTTGTCTCCTCAAGTTACAAGGTAGTGGGTTAGGTTTCTCTACCTGTTACGTGTGTGCTACGTGTGAGGAGCTTATGCTTATTTTTTGACCAATTATATATAGTTTTCCCTAGCATTTTATTTCAGCTGACCAATTATCTACAGTTCTCCCTCCGGGTTTTATTGCAGGGATTTATGGCAGTGCTATCCCCTTTTCCCCTGACCAGTCTTAAGTTTCGTTTCTCGTTTGTGACGTGGGCATAAATTATATACAGCTCTTGCTTGGATTTTTTTCTCAGGAACTTCTGGACAGAGATTTCTTTAACCCTTAATTGACTGCTGTGTGCATCTCTTGCTAGTGACATGGGCACTGATTAATTTGGTTGTGACATTAATGTGGCAGGAAGAGTGGGGCACTCCACTATTAGCTACTTCTATTGCTTTCGGAATACTGCTTCTTTCAGATATGGTAAAAAGAAGAGAGGAAAGTAGCTGCTGATCCCAAGATGGTACCGACATCAGCGAAACAGTCTGAAATTTGACTATTTGAAATTTGTCTATGACATGCCTTATGTCTTAATATGAATGCCAGCAAGGCTAAGTGTAGACAGTCCAAAAGTCCAAGGCTGAGCTGATTCAATCTTTGCAGGGAAGTCTAAACTGAGTAGATTAAGTGAATAAGCAAGTGAACATTTGATTTTGGAAATGCAGTCACATGTGTGCAGTGGCCCAGGCCAAAAGCGGGGGGATACTATAGCATGCCCCCTTGCTGGCTACCTCAGACAGCTTGAGCCAAGGCTAGCCTGCCCACTCTGTGAGGGGAGGTTTGAAGGGGAGGTGCAAAGCATCCTGGGATGTGTGGGACTGAGAGTTAGCTTGAACGTGAAAGGGGTCTGGGAAAGAAGTTCAATAAACTGATTTAACCTAAATCAGTCAGGTCTGATATTTCATCCATCCAGGTTTATCTTAAACTAGTTTTGGTCTTTTTGAAAGTGGTTTATGTGTACTGAACTTTTGTTGTGTTACAGATTTTGATCTGGTTTCTGATTACGTATACTGGTTTATGTATAATTTATGTCCATAGTCCATTAATATGCATTATCAAAAAAATCACTGAAAACCAGAAATTCACCCCAGGTTGCAAGCGTCTCAAGTATGTCCATATTGAGAGTAGCCAGGCTCCTATCTTTTCCATATCCATTCCGTGACCAGCTTACTTATTTAGCTACTATATTTTCTGGCACATTACACACATCTTTTCGTCAAAAACAGCCCTCCAAAATTGGGGTACATATCTTAAGCAGGGAAGCTGGTTTGCTTTTGCCAAAATACAGTAAAATCTCATCCGTTTAATATTGGAGAGTTCAAAGTATTGGATATCTCGAAGCTATTGTCACTCCCTACTTGAAAGCATAGGTTTTTGTATGCATTACAATATGATTACTTTGAAATGTGTCTACTTTGGAATTTGAAGATGTTTTCTGGTCCCTTGGGCCAGGGAAACCTTGTTAATTCAAAACAGAGGGAACCAAGAAATACTGAAAATGACTTTGAAATAATCATATGCACAGTAATTTGCATATGTATATAAATTACTGTGGGTATATACAGACTTAGTGCACCCATGTGAGGATCTTACTAACAGATAAGAACAAAGTGAGGAGTCATCCCATTGACTAATAAAGCAGATTTCATTGCATGTAACACAAGGAGTTCCTAGCATAGACAAGGTCCCTTTTTTTTTTTTCTGCTTAGATTGATCTATGTGCAGAATTGTCCCGCCACCCTCTCACCCTGATCCCCCTAAACCCCACGTGGACCTGGCATCCCTGATCCTGCAAAACTGACCCCAATTATGCATATAGCTGGGCTGGTGCTCCAACCTCCTGCCCCTACATTCTGGCACTTGCTGTCCTTAGCCCTGGCCACTCTGCTTGCTCCCACCTCCTCGGGCACTCCCAGGACAACCCCTAATTGTGCCAAATTGCCTTCAGTCATGCCAAACTGGTGTGGTTCCAGTGGGGAGCACCGTACAGTAAGAGCCTAGCAGGTGATGGCTACAGGGAGGGCAGGGACTGTTCCCTCCCCTCCTCCCCCCACCCCCCCTGTCCTGCAGCATGAGGGTATGGGGCAGTTGGGCATGAGGACTCATCTCTGCAGGTGTGGGATGGGTTTGGGGACCTTCCTGCAGTGGGAATCTCTGGATGATGGGAATGCCTGAGGGGTCAGGAGCACATGGGGTGGCTGGGGCTTAGACCAGCAAGCACACTGGATGCAGGAGAGTCAGCAGTCCCAGCTACATGCACAATTGAGGGTAGTATTGGGGGTTTGTAGGATTGGGTGCAGTTCCAGACTTGGATTGATCTAAGCAGAAGGAAAAGGGCCCCTAGATCATTGCTGGTTTACGCTAGGAACTCCTTGGGCTACATGCCATGAAATCTGCTTAATTAGTCACTGGGGTGATTCCTCACTGTTTTGATCAGATAGTAAGGTCCTTGCGTGGGTGAACAAAGTCTGTGTGTACCTATAGTAATTTACATACATGGAAATTACTATTGGTATATTGTGTTCAACCCTGTTTATTTCAAAGTCTCTATTTGTTGGTTTCCTGACTGTTTTGAACAAATGAGGTTTTACCATAGAAGTATGGAAGAGTAGAATCATGGACAGGCTGTGCTGCAAAATGGCTGCAGCTTCTCTCAGCCAGCAAACATCAAGGGTGAAGTCCAGTGTTTACCCTTTTACAGCTGCTGCTGAATTGGCAGTAGCTTTTGGCTGAGCAGCTAAAAACTACTGCCAATAGGTACTGACTGCAAAAAGGTTAGCACTGGATTCTGCCTCTGCTACTTTCTGGCTGAGAGAAGCAGCAGAGCCTCTCCATGAAAAAATCAGCTCTAAGCCATGACTGGGGAAAATCTTACTTCCTGCATCCTGCCTTCTAAAAACAAGATTTCTTGTTTTATATGGGGGTGTGGTATGCAAGAAAATATGGTATATCAAACCAATCCTGGTACTTTCTTTCATAGAAATAGGCCTTTTTGCCTTCTCTTGTACGTTAATTTTCTATGTCCAATAATTACTTTTCAACTATAAATGGAGTCTGGAAGGAAATACCTGAAATTTTGTTTGTTTATAGCAGGGATAGGCAATGTTTTTTGGCTGGAGTGCCGAAAAACACCACAATGCTTACCTCGGAAGGTGCCGGAGTGCCGGCATACCAGAAAAACAAAATGAGGGTAGGGGGTACATGGCAGGATGCCCTGCTGCCCCTTGCCCCTGCCCCCCAGCCCTGCTCATGACCCTTGCCTCCCACCCAAAGCCCCTGTCCCCCAGCCCAGGCTCTGTGGCGGTCAGCAGCTACCCAGAACCTGGGCCAGCTGCAAACATCTGCCTCTCCGCTCCAGCCTCAGCTGCCTCCCAGACCTGGGCTCCGGGGAGGCAGCACATACCGGCAATGCTCCCCACTGTGCTGCCCTCACCGCTTCTGCAAAGCAGCGTTGGAATCCCCGCTGCCCTGCCACACTTCCCTTGCAGGTGGGGGCAGCAGTGAGGAGCACAACCCTGCGCTGCTGCCCACGCTGCTCCTGTGTACACCTGGGGAGCTGGGAGCAGGCAGCTTTATGCGCCCCCCACTGTGCCCTGCTGCACTGGATTCCAACACTGCTTTGCAGAAGCAGTGAGGGCAGCACAGTGGGGAGCATTGCCAGTATGTGCTGCTTCCCTGGAGCCCGGGGCCGGAGCTGGGGCTGGGAGGTGGCTGGGGCCAGGGCGGAGAGGCAGCAGATGTT
>NW_005842523.1:1009310-1052787 GCF_000455745.1 Alligator sinensis
TGGGTTTCGGCCCCGGCCCTGGGCTTCAGGAAGGCAGCAGGTGCTGACCGGCACTGTGCCTGTTGGGGCCGGGGGCAGGGAGGCAGCAGCTGTTTGTAGCCTCCTGGCTTCAGCCGGCCCTGGCTCTGGGTAGCTGCTGATAGCCACAGAGCCCGGGCTGCTCCCAGCAGGGCCTGCAGCATCCCAGCTGCCTGCTGGGAGCAGCCCAGGCTCCTGGCTGGCAGTAGCTACCTAGAGCTGGAGCCAGCTGCAGCCGGGAGGCTGCAAACTGCTGCCTCCCTGGCCCCAATGCATGCTGAGGAAAATGGCCTCTTGTGCCATGCTCGGCACGTGTGCTGGGGGTTGCCGTCCTCTGATTTATAGTCTATCTGAACAAATGTGTAACTATAAAGTATACCACATTTAAGATGTAAGGTTGAATTACTACATATTAAGTACTGTTCAGATTTGAATATTAAACAAACTAAGAAACTATTAAAATTGGTACTTGACTAGAATTTACCAGATAACAGAGAATTTCTTTATAAATGCCTACAATATTAAAAATGACCTGTAAAGTTAAAATGAAGACTGCATTAAAGCCAGTGCATGCACACTGAATTGCCCTGCAATGACATCTTCCTATCATGTCTTCTACTTCTATTTTCTCTGAAAACTGAAAGTCTGATTGCCTTGGTGTAGTGACTTTTAGTTTCACTTTACAGCTACTCGCAGGAGGCACCATGAGAAGGTAGTTACTATCGCCCCCATGATCTCCAGCAGATTATTTGAACTCTCTACCAGCCAAGGAGGTGGGAAAAAAAAGATCAGGTTACAAATCATGAATGGTTTCTGCCCATTTTCATCTGACTATCTCTGTAAGTGACACTTGAAGTTGAGCATCAATAAATTGGTATCTTCATTCTTCCACATGGACAATCCTTGAGCCACGAGCATGCTGAATATTAGAGTAGTCTGCCACATCCATCCCCATGGGCACACCCCAACCTATGTAGGAGTCGCATTAGACCATTCCCTCACCTATAAACATCACATTCAGAAGTTCATCAGTAAAGTCTCTGGATGGGTAGCACCATAAGATGTTTAGCCAGCACAGCTTGCGGTGCCAGCTTCAAAGTGCTCAGAACCACCACACTTGCAATGGTATATGCCCCAGCAGCATGTTGTGCTCCTGTATGGTCCAGAAATTCTCACACTAAAAAGTTTGACAGTACTTAGTGCGGTAAGACTTATAATAGGTTGTACAACTTACACACAAGTGTACTCCCAGGCATGAGACCACATGATCTAAGAAGGCAGACCCTAACATCATTACTAACAATAGAGGGAAGAGATGACAAAAATCACCTGCTCCATCAGCTGTTAGAGCTAATGGACTGAAGAACCAAACAGATGGAGGCTTAAGTCATAAACTGTTTGTACGTAAAGCCCTCAAGCTCCTAGAAGAGATTGGGGGTGCTGAAGCAAACCTATGGACAGCAACAGAGTGGGCCAACCACAGCAAAAGCTGCAAACTTTTATAAATGTCCAGATTGGGTAGATGGAATCTACATTCTGAGCGATGACACCAGACATTGGCTCATAGATGTGGAAGTTGATATCTGATGCCATACAAAAGAAGAAATGCTCTATAATCTGCGATATCTAATGTCACAGAATAATGAATTCTAGTGCATCTTCAGAGCCTGGGCATCAAAGTTTCTATAATACAAAGTATATTTTCTAATTTTAAATGTTTTAACATTTTATTTTTGTACAGAATAATTGAGAAAATTTGGTAAATAGGGGTACTCATTAGATATTTCTGGACTTCAGCAAATGTTTGTTTTGTCTCTATTTGTGTGAAAATTATAACTGTTTGATCAAGTGTCTAGAAGTCTACTTATAATTTTGTGTAGGCCATGGTTTGTTTGGTTTTTTTAACTGAGAACTATAATAGATTTTTTATAGACAGTAATTTGCTTAGTTAACATTTGTGTTACCTGTGCTTTTGCATTAACTCTTATTCAAATACTGATATTTTTCCCTTTAGCCCTACACTGATATCATATTGCTGTGATTGAGGTAACATTCTTTTGTTATGATAATACATCTGATAAATCTGTAGAGCACACTGGTATCACTATGCATCACTGTCAGTCTCAATTCAGTACAGGATCAAATAAGATCAGATGTGCAGCATTAATTTGACACAGTTAAAATATTATAGGAAATCTGATTTTTTTTTTTTTTTAATTTTATTTTTTTTTAAAGAAAAAACAAATGCGGAACAATTTTTTTCTAAAAATATGCTTATTGGATATATGTTTCTAAGGCCCCTGGCAGATACCTTAGTTAAAGGTATGATAGGATATGATACATGCATGGCAGGATGTGCAATTTTGGGATTGGGGATCAGATGACAATTGCACTGCACCTGCCCTGCACTGGCAAATTGAAAACTGGGTGACTGACAATCAGCTAACTGTTGGCTAGGTCTGGGGACTGCACTGCAGTCTGGGATTTGTTCCAATGTGTCCCTTACTATCTGTTCCAGACATTGGTGTTGTCCCCAGAGCTGTATGGAACAGGATTTAAAGTACCCAGCCAGGGAAGCCCTTCAGTTCACACCCTCATCCCCTACCACACCCCTGGCTGGGCTGACAGTCAGCTGATTGTCAGCTACTGACTACACATTAAATTGAGATGCCATGCAAACAAGACGTAAAATATGTTCTATGTTAGGTGTTAAACCATGTGTTCCTGCAAGGCTTAAAATGCCTGTATGTAACTTTATACACATGCCACATACATTTTAAACATACAACAGGTCTAAATTAGAAACTTTTTGATAGTGGAGCAAAGGTAGTTTGGGATAGAGTGGAGGCGTTAAATATACATAATACATAAAAAGCTCTTCTGTAGACACGTACATTAGCACAGAAGTGCTTTTGCTTCTATAGATTATTCCATTTACCAAACTAGTACGTTATACCAGAAAAAAACCTTACTTTGACTGTACAAAATGTTTCTATGAGGATTTGCTAGTAAAGCTGTAATAGGACACCTCTCCCACTATAGAGCTGCTGGTGAACTAGAATAGTGAAAATCGGTACAACTACTCAGATGTGTAAAATTACTTATGTGTAAATTAAGCATATATTTGAATATAACCTTGCATAGGGGCCTGAATAGCACATTTACTCCATGGGATAGATTAGACCAGGTGCATGGAATTGTAGCCAAAGCCTCAATTTATGTGCACAAGAAGAAGACTGAGATTACTACTTAGAGGGGACTTTTAAAGAAGTGCAAGTCCTTACAGAAATTAGTATGTACATTATCTTATCAGTATATTTTCAGTGTGAACAGTGTGGGTCAGTAACCTTTCTCATTTTTCCAAAGAAATATTTCTATGCAAAGATGCAAGTAAATATTTGACTATAAGAGAGAATTTCTAAAAATGCTGAATATTGTTATTCACTAACATCCTTAGTGAACATGGTTCACTATGCAAAGTACAAAAATAAAACACAGGTTATTGAAGGTGACTTACCTGATACTTGGATGCAGTTGTATTATTAAACAAAATAGTACTTTATTCAATTAATTTAAACTTTAAATCATCAGAGTTAATAAGAAAAGTAGCATTCTAATATTTTAATTGTGGCTGTACTGATTTTTTTTTTTTTAAAGAAGTCATTACCAAAGGATAGTTATTCATAAATTTTCTAAATCCTGTTTTTAAAAGCCTAATATATAATCCAGGATTATAGTACAAATCCTGAATATACTATTTTTGTATTTGCATTTGTTTTAATGCCATTTACTTTAGCTTAAAGTTCTTTAGTACCATATGTTCTATTACTGCAGCTTCTATTTACAAACTGAAAAAGTGAGGGGGAAATCAGATTAAAACAGCTTGTATATCATAAGCCACCAATACTCTAAGCTTTTGTGTCACTTAAACAGAAGTCCTACCTAATAATGTCACTTAATACAGCTAGGATCTGTAAATAAGGAACTGCTTTTTGTAAGTCATAGTGATAAAAAGCTGAGATACAAATCCATTTCTCAGCAACACTCCCTTGATAATCAATCACAACACACTGTTAATGCCCTGACTCTAGCTGATGCAGGAGAAATATGTTTACCTTGTGCTAAAGTGAGGTTCATTGCGGAGGTGACATGGTTTCTTCATCCTGTAACTAACTCTAGAGCTAATATAATTCTGAAGATAATGCTGCTTATTATGTTTGCAGATCTGAGAAGTGGTCTTATTCAGAGCTGTTAACTCCCAAACACCCTCTTTGTCAAATGCAATAAGAACTTATACATGAATGCTAAGAATTATTTAATGTTAATATATAATATAAATGAAGTGTGTCAAACTCATCTGGCCTGCAGGCTGGATGAGTAGTACAGGGCTGGTCCATGGACTAGAATGGGTTGTGGCCATCCCTGGGGCCTGGATCCAATGCAGGCAGCGCTTATTTAAGCCAATCCAGGACTGCACTGTATGTGGAACCCATGGAGGGCTGGTGTGGGACCCACACTGCACCTGACAACTACCCTGGAGCAGCTGGAGCAGGCACTGTGTGCAGCACAGGGCATGGAGTGGGTGCTGTGTGCAGCACAGTGCCTGGGCCCTGCACACAAAGCTGTTCCATCATGTACCACATGCAGTGTGCGAGTCATCTCTGGACCCAGGGGTGGCTATACACGTGTTCCATGGTGCAGTGGGGAGGGGCAGCTCTCAGGAGCTGCTCTCATTAAGGAGCCTGTAGTGTCTTGTATATTCAGCGTCCTGCACTTCAAAATGGCAGTGAGGGTGCTTTAACAAAAGCTGGTTCAACTAGCTGTAGTTAAAGCACCCCCACTATTTTGAAGCGTAGGGAAGCTATATACATGTGATGCTGAGGCATCGATAATTGAGTCTGCTCTGACGCATGTTAATTTGTACATGTCGGAACGGGTGGCAGGCATGTGTATAGGTGCCCAGGGATAGCACCAGAGGCCAGGTGATGGAGCTCCCAGTCAGATAAGGCCTGTAGTCTGTATCTTTCACACCCCTGATATAAATAATGTAATGCATTGGCAGAAGGCAGAGAAAGGTGACACTTGAAAAACTAACTTGTTCAGAAAGGCATGAGCTTCTATAGGTTACAATCTTTATCAAATGCTATTAATGGACTTTCAGAGAGCAGGGTACTAAACAGAAATAAATAAAGTAATTTAAATATAAAGAAGTACAGGAAGAAGAGGTTCTGCATGATTGGAAAAGGGCAAACATAGTGCCCGTATTTAAGAAAGGGAAAAAAGGAAGATCCAGGGAACTACAGACCAGTCAGCCTCATGTCAGTCTCTGGAAAAATCATGGAGTAGCTCCTCAAGGAATCCACCTCAAAGCACTTGGAGGAGAAAAGGTGATTAGGAACAGTCGGCATAGATTCACTGCGGGCAAGTCCTGCCTGACCAACCTGATTGCCTTCTGTGATGAAATGACTGGCTATGTGGATGTGGGGAGATGAGTGAATGTGGTATACCTTGATTTTTAGGAAGGCTTTTGGTACGGTCTTCCACAACATTCTTGCAGGCAAGCTAAGGAAGTATGGGCCAGCTGGATGAATGGACTGTAAGGTGGATAGAAAACTGGCTGGAGCATTGGGCCCAGAGGGTAATAATTAATGGCTCGATGTCTAGTTGGCAGCCAGTAGCAAATGGAGTGTCCCAGAGTTTGGTCCTTGGGCTGGTTTTCTTCAATGTCTTCATCAACGACCTGGAAGATGGTATAGAGTGCACCCTCAGCAAGTTTGCAGATGACACTAAGCTGTGGGGAATAGTAGATAAGCTGGAGGGTAGGGCTAGGATTCAGAGTGGCCTAGACAAATTGGAGGATTGGGCCAAAAGAAATCTCATGAGGTTCAACAAGGACAAGTGCCAAATCCTGTACTTAGTATGGAACAATCCCATGCATGACTGGCTGGGCAGCAGCTTTGCAGAAAAAACCTGGGGGTTATTTAGATAAGAAGCTGAACATGAGCTAACAGTGTGCCCTTGTTGCAAAGAAAGCTAATGGCATATTGGGTTGCATTGGTAGGAGTGTTGCCAGCAGGTCAAGGGAAGTGATAATTCCCCTCTATTCAGCACTGGTGAGGCTACATCTGGAGTACTGTGTTCAGTTTTGGACTCCCCACTACAGAAAGCATGTGGACAAAATGGAGAGAGTCCAGTGGAGGGCAGCAACAAGGGTGAGGGGGGCTGGGGGATATGACTTCTGAGGAGAAACTGAGGGAACTGGACTCTAGAGAAGAAGAGACTGAGGGGGGATTTAATAGCAGCCTTCAGCTACCTGAAGTGGGGTTCCAAAGAGGATGGAGCTAGACTGTTCTCAGCGGTGGCAGATGATGGAACAAGGAGCAATGGTCTGAAGTTACAGCAAGGGAAGTTTAGATTAGATATTGGGAAGAATTTCTTCACTAGGAGGGTAGTAAAACACTGGAACAGGTTACTCAGAGAGGTGGTGGAATCTCCATTCTTGAAGGGTTTCAAGACCCAGCTAGATAAAGCTTTGGTTGGGATGATCTAGTTGGGGATGGTCCTGCTTTGAGCAGGGGTTAGGACTAGATGACCTCCTGAGGTCCCTTCCAGCCCTAATTTTCCATGATTCTAAGAAAAGGATAGGGGAAAGGGGCACTGGTGAGAGAAGGGAATGTGGATTAAAGCAATCAAAAGGAATAAACAAATTAGTTACCCCGCCCATGGATGTAAGGGTTATAAAAGTTAGTCCAGGTAATGGGATAAGAATTTTGAATATTTGTTGAGGCCATACTTAACACAGTCCAGCCCATGGAAGAATTTTATTCTGCAATTTTGCATTCAAGTCAGTTTCTCAATTTTTGTTGTTTAAGAACAGCTACTCCAAGGTCAGTGATGGAATGTCCAGGGTGGGTAAGGTAGCCTGCCATTTGTATCTTTCTGGAATTGATGTCTGATGGGTGTTAATTCATTCTACCCAGGCTATCCAATGTAGACAGCAGAGTAGTACTGTCAGCGGGTGATGGTACATTATATTGGCAGAGGAGGAGATAAATGAACTCCAGATGTTATAATCCATGTTATTTGCTCCAGTTATAACATGGTCTGTGTTGATTTTCATAGATTTCATAGACATTAGGGCTGGAAGGGACCTCGGAAGATCATTGAGTCCAGCTCCCTGCCCCAGAGGCAGGAAGTCAGTTGGGGTCATAGGATCCCAGCAAGATAAATGTCTAAATTTATCTTGAAGGCGTTCAAACTAGGTGCTTGAACCACCTCCGATGGCAGGCTATTCCAGACCTTGGGGGCTTGGACAGTAAAAAAAATTCTTCCTTATGTCTAGCCTGAAACAGTCTTGCAGGAGTTTATAACCATTCAACCTTGCCATCCCTTGGGGCGCTTTGGTGAACAAACGTTCCCCCAGATCCTGGTGAACACCCCTGATAAATTTATGGGTGGCCATCAGATCACACCTGAGCCTGCGCTTTTCCAGGCTAAAGAGCCCCATGGCTCTCAGCCTGTCATCGTAAGGTCTGTTTTCCTGACCTCTGATCGTGTTCATGGCTCTTCTTGATGTGAAGGCACAGCTGGCATCTGGATCTGGAGAGAAGCTGCTGCCTTGGTGACAATAGGATTTAGGTAGTCTGATGCTGGAGACACATTGTTTGAAATTAGGGGTTTCTGCCTGTAATCAGGGCAGGCTTGTCTCCTAAGGCTACCTTGAAATGATCATCACTTTCCAGGAGGGGTTGAAAGTCATTCCATGTGTTCAAACAGGATCGTGGGTGACAACAAAAGAAATTCTGTTGTCTTTGTCACAGGGTTGGTATTGTAGCAGGTTAGAGCAGGGTCCAAGTATGGCTCCGTTGATTTGAGTGGCTACAGTTTTGGGATTGTATTGTAAGAGTAGGAATCCCTGCTTCAGATTTCTAAGGTGTGCATCCCAGTTGGTGGGATCAGACCAAATATAGTTCTAACAAAACTATAGATGATGGATCTAGTGGTATGCCCAGGATGAAAGCTGGTGGTGTGGAGGTAGCTGTAGTGGTTGGTTGGTTTCCAGCTGGCATCCTGTCTTGCATCTTGGATCTCTCAACAAATGTATCTGTTGTCAAGTATCAGGTGGTAACCCTTTCATCAATATTTTCTTGGCTAAGATGAACTGGCTCACAATTTTTGACTTTCAGAGTAGTTATTTACATTTCCCTTTGGCAACCAGTCTCACTCGCAGGTAATTTTTAAATTCCGTGTTTCACAAATGTCATTATCAGTTCAGAGTTTTATCCTTTGGTCTTTGTGGCTTGTCTGCATTGGTAGTGTGCCCTGGGCAGGGAACAGAAATCAGTCCATTAGTCTCTCTGCTCAGTTGAAGAGACTGCATAGGTATGGTTGCAGTGTAAGGCTTTGGTCCTGTGAAATGATGCCTGGAAGGACTGGAAATGGAAGTGATGGTTTGATTGAAAATGCATTGGGTCTGAGAACTAAAGTAGACTTGCTCGTGCAGGAAGTGATATTTGGGCTTTTCCTGATGTATGAGAACTCTGAGGATGGTGGAAAAATGTAGTAGCTGTCCTTTTGAAACTCACTCACTGCACCTTGCATTTACTATTCAATGGATAAATAGATAAATGACACTGGAGCAGTCTTTGCCCCATTAGAAGCTTGGCCCAAGGTAGAACCCATGTTGCTGATCCACATATCCTGTGGCTAAGTCTCCTCCCCCTGACTGCACATACAGGCCCAGGAGGTGGTCTGCCCAGTGGGCCCACTTTAAGAGGAGAGCAGAAGAGGCATCTTGATGATGCTTGACCTCTGGCCTAATGGCTAGAACACTGCTTAGAAGTAGCGGGTGCAGGGGCAAGCCCCTTCTGAGTGGGTCTGGGAGAACTAGATCTCCTACTCCCTGGGCAAGTGCCACAACCACTAGACCAGGGGCCAGTGACCTTTATAACTTGTGGACTGGAACAATCATGCTTCAGTCCAGCAGGGGCTGGGTGGCTTCAGCAGCGTGTCAGCGGAGGGGGAGTGTTTGTCTGCACCTGTGCTGTCCCAAGTCTCATAAGCCACATACACTTATTCTGAAAGCCACTTTATTTTAACTTTCTAAAACAATTCTGTGCTGGAAATCTTAGTGTTTTGCAAGAGGCAAGGATTTTTGTGGGTGACTGTCTGTTACTGGACTGATTGCACAGTTGGGATAGACTTAGGCAAGAATGCATTGCATTAAAATGTTTGTCTAAGTCTACCCCACAATGCAATGAGTCCAACAAAAGATAACACCCACAAAAATCCTTGCCTGTTGCATTTCCTGGCTATAACATCACTTCCCTTCCTTTTTGTACTTTTGGCAGTATAAGGGAAGGGCTATTTTCTACTCAGATGCAATTAGGAATGGGGTTTGAATTGATTGTTCTCTTATATGTTAAATACGCTTCCTTTTTCCACACTGTACTAGGGCTTGTGTGACAGAGGGGACAGCATCTCTCAGGTTTCTAGGTTTAGCAACCACTATTCCATTATGGCCACTTCTCTGATCAAGAGTCCTTTGAGCTAGATTTTTGGTCTACTGTAGTTGTAGAATACATCCTGGTACTTCTAGTGCCCCATACCAAGGGGGAAAATGTCAGTATGCATTTCCTGCTCCACAATTTCTTCTCAACTTTAGCCATGTACTGTATGCGACTTCAAGGAAGAGGAGGAGGAGGGCAGGATGCTAGTTGAGTATATGGATAACACATCTAAAAAAACCCTCCAGTTACTGGTAAGTAACTTCTCTTTCACCTTTGACTGATTGTTTACACCCACATCCTTGTTTTGGGTTAGTTTAAACCAATGCTAACAGACTTTGAGGTAGCTATCAAAATTCCTGTCAGGCTAGGGACACAAACTGGTTTAAGTGATCAGAAACTGGTTTAAACCTGTAACAGAACAGATGTTCAGCTCACATAAACCAGTTTGGAAATGGCTAAAACCAGTTTAAGATAAACCTGGTTGAATGTGGTATCAGACTTAACTGATTTGGCTCAAACCGGTTTATTCGATGTCTGTCCCAGACCCCTTGCTGGTTTAAATTCAATCAGAGTCCCCCAGCATCCTGGCATGTTCTCTGGGCTGGGCAGGGCTCTCTGCCGACAGGGCTGCCCCCTCCCCTTTACTCCCTGGCTGCAGCTCTGGCAGTCTCTGCAGGTGTCTGCCTGGCTTCTGCTCCCCAATTCCCCTCCCCGCTCTCTGCTAAGCAGACATTCCCCCATCCCGGCTTTAGCTAGCAGATCACATGCTGTCTACCTCTGAGCTGTGGCACGTGGGACAAAGGCAGAATCAACAGGTAGCTGGTAATGTCCCTTTGTTTCTTTCTTAATGGGCTGATAAACACTGAGTTAGGGGTAATAAACATTCCCTTTTGGGCTGCTCAGGAGCAGGGGGAACCCCTTCCTAATCATAGTGTCCTGCCGCAGCCTGGCCATGCCCCCCACCTCAGGTCAGCTCTCTGGAAGGGAAGGGGGGGCTGCTCTAGCATCCTTTGGCTTCTAGCCTGAGCCACTGCAGGCATGTGCTGGCATTTCCTCAGGCCAGAGGGGATGTCAGTACTATTACAGACCAATTCAGCCTAGCCAGGTTAGACTAACCTGCAAGGATTGAATCAATTCAGGCGCAGGCTTTTTGAATGTCTCTTTCCCTAGTATAGATGAAAAGTGTCTGAAGGATTTTGTGATTGTATAATACTTGTTTAGAGGTGCATATCGAGGTGGCAGGTCTACAAATGTCTGTTGCATGGGAAAACCGTAGAAGTCGTCTGGGCTTTAGTGAAATTTGGGGTGACTGTGGAGGACAGTTCTACCTCAGCAGCATCAACAAGGCTCAGACTGATACCCAGTCTCTGTAGATATTGCTGTGCCTTTAGATCTCTTGGCTATGGAAACGCCATTAAAATCTCCTGAGTGTCCTTTTATGTACCGTTTTGTATGTACTTTTTTACATCAAGTACAAGACATCTCAGTGAGCTGTCAGGTATACTTTGTCCAGTCTGTTGGACAGGTCTCCATTTTAAACTTCAGTAGCTACTCTTTAATCTAGTTGCAACAGAAGGCTGATCAGGACTCTCTTTTTTTGCCAGACACCAGCTAGAGAATTTTGGTATCTCAACCAGGTAAATGGAGTCCTTTGTGTTCTGTTGTGACTCTTCATGTGTCCTGGGAAGAAGTAGAAGATTCCAGGAAGCATTTGAGGATATTTCTAGGGAAGTTGTTAAAACTACTTGCTCCTCAGCACCAAAAACAAGTAGGGATCCCTTCACTTTATATGGTACAATTTGTAACTTTGGCTGCCTGCTTATACAAGTGGAAATCATGCATACATAATGCAGAGTTCTGAACTAGCTATTATGACTCAGGAAAGAGAACTTGGAGTCACTGTAGTTAGTTCTCTAAAAATGTTAGCTCAGTGTACAGTGGTGACTCAAAAAGCCAATAAAATGTTGGGCGTCATTCAGAAGGGAATTTGAAAATGTCATCATGCCATTATACAAATCTGTGGTGTGCAGAGATGGGCAATCAAAATGATCAGGTACCAGAAGTTGCCATACCAGGAATGACAAAAAAGCCTAGGACTTCAGTTTGGAAAAAAGGCTGGGGGCGGGATATGATAGAGGCCTATAAAATCATGAAGGGTATGGACCAAGTGACCGGGGAACTGTTGTCCATCAAGTCCCAGAACACTAGACTGAGGGGGCACCCATTAACAGAATACAATAATAGGAGACACAAGGTTCCTCAGTAATGGACTGCCACAAGGCTCAATACTCACACCAACACTCTTTAATGTATACACAAGGCGATATGCGGCCAACAGTCATGCAGATGTGTGTATGTGGATGACCTTGCTTTAGCAACACAAGCGGTCACCTTCAATGACATCAAGTCCACCTTGAATGAGTACCTGAATACCATGGAGGAATATTTTCAGAAATGGAGATTCAAGCCAAATCCCAACAAAACAAGTCACTGCATTCCATCTTGATAACAGGAATGTTAAGTGTACCCTGAAGGTAACTTTCTGTAGCAACACTGCAGCACGACCCGACTCTGTCTTATCTCAGAGTGGGGCTGGATCGTGCGTTAACCGTCCATGACCACCTAAAGAACCTAAAGGTCAGCTGTCAAGACAAAGATAAAGGTCAATTTGGTCTAGTAATTGGCAAGCACAAGCTGGGCAGCATCAGCATTACAGACATCAGTGCTGGCCCGTGCATACTCCATAGCTGAGTACTGTGTAGTGGTATGGACCAGAAGCAGTCACACTCAACTGGTTGACATCCAATTGAACTCTGCAATGCAGTGCATCACTGGAACCCTCAAGTTGGCCCCAACACCTTGGCTGCCTATGCTGCTGTACATTGCTCCCCTACCCATTCATCCATGAGCAGCACCTCTATGGAAAGTCCTGAGAATTAAGGAAAAGAAATGTCTCCCCATCCACCAGGACTTCAACAATGCCCCTCACTATCGCCTAAAGTTGTGCAAGCCCTTCTGGATTTACACATTTCACTTTTAACATTGTGACTTCAACCCTGATGAAGCTTGGAAAACTGAATGGAGTTCACAAGAAGTCCCAAATAAACATGTTGTGCTAGATCCAATGCAGAAGGTCTCTAGCTTTGATCTCCCACAATGCTCATGGGGAAACTCTAAACCACATGCACACAAGCCATGGGAGGTGTGGATATTTGATGCAGATCTGGAAAATTAAAAACTCTGCAACTGCGGTCTCCCAGAACCATGAAACATAACGACTCAATACCTGATCCACAGATATGAAGGGAGGTATCACAGTGGTACACTCAGCTGCAATTGTCTGGCTCAGCCACCTAAATGTAAAATTATAATTGCTGTTCTGTATCTACATCAGTTATATGAAAGAAGAAGAAAAGGAAACATTTAAAACTAACAAGAGAAAGTACTTTTTTATTTAACACACGGTTCATTTGTGGAACTAATTGGCCCAGGAGGTGGTAGAGACATAGTATGGCCAGCTACCCTTTTTTGTTAGTAGAAGTGAACTAAAGATGAAGTTATAGGGTGGGTATAAAAATACTTTGCCTTTCTGGGAGGCAGTGGATGTCTTTTATCATTCTAGCAGTTGGGAACAGGTACACCGGTGTCTGGCAAGTTATTTTGGAAGGCTCCACAATGTCCTCATTGATTGGCAGGGTCATCTGTGTTGTACTGGAGGCTGTTACACAACCTGTGTGAGGACTCACTGACTGCTCTAAGGAAAGGTGAAAGGCCTGTTTTTCACATAGCACATCAGGTCCTGAAATCCCCTAAAATAATCCATGGAATGGATGAAAGTAGGACACGGTTGGATTAGTCTCCTGAAAATCCCCTATCACAAACTTGGATCTTGAGAAATCCTCTCCATCTGTGGAACAGACAGGTAGCTCACCCAGAGGAACAGAAGAACGGCATGTTGGACAGCAGGAACTATTCCCAAACACATAGAAAAGTTGGAAAAATGAGAGCTAGTCAGCAGCCTGTGGGAGCTGTGGCTTCAGTGGAGTGGGGGTTTTGCCAGTACTATGCCGCAGCTGAGAGGTGGAGACTTTGGCAGAGGCAGACTTTGTCTGTATCACAGCTAGGCAGTGGGGGTTTTGGCATTGGGGTTTTGGCTTTGCCCCTCAGCTGGGTGGTGTGGGGGCTTTATCAGAGTGGGGCTTTGCTTGCACCATGCCACAGCTCTTTCTCCTGACTGGCAGGGAGGTGGTGGCAGGGAGTGGTGGCAGCAGCCAGACCTAAGTGTTAGTCCACCTCATACCTGAGCTGCGTCATTCTGACTGGAAAACTTTGCTTGACCTCTGCACTAAGGCAACATCAAAAGGGGATACATGGGAACCTGGAGGCCACCAGACAAGCAACAATGGGGCTTATGAGGACACCTTTAAAGACCAAGATGCCCTTTAGTTTAAAGGACAAGACACTCAAGAGTCACAGACTGGATGGAATGGTACCTTTAGACCCACACACAGACTCTGACAATTGAACCTATATGGCAACTGAAACCACAGATGGATCCAGGTATGATGGTGGACTTCTGAATAAAATGTCACTGGGACTGGCCAGCGTGAAACTTGGTTCTGATTGTAATACAAAGGAACTCAGTGCTTTCTAGTCCAAGTTTGTCAAAGCCATCTGGCCCCACAGTTCGAATAAGCAGTGTGGTTCACGGGCCAGATGAATGTTGCAAGACTGGCCCTGCAGGATGGATCAGGCCCCTGGACTGCCCTCTCATACTCTCTGCCACCTCCTCATGCTAGCTCCAGTGCATGTGGCACTTGTCCAGCTGTTCTGGGACTGTTACTGTGGTGCCCATGAGGGTCAACCTGAGATCCATGCTGCATGTGGTGTCTGGCCTGGAGGGGCCATGGTGGGCACTAGGTGCAGCACATCCCAGATCAGCTCGGGCAGGCACCTGGTGTGGGTTCTGGACTGGCCAGGGTGGGCACTGCGTGCAATCTGTGGGTCAATTTCTGTCCCAGGGGCAGCCCTGGAGGCCAGAAGAGGATTTTGTGACTAGAGCCAGGGTGGCAAAGGTAAGTCTTTGCCACCCTGGCTCTAGTCACAAAGTAAACCTCTGAGAGAATAACAGTACTACGCTGTGTAATTCAGTGCCAGCAGTTCCGTCATAATTTATCCTGGTGTAGCCAGAGCGCTAAGGCTATTCATTTCTGGACTTTTCAGTAATGGATTGAAGGCTATAGTGGAGCAAGAACATGCTGCTGAAGCGAGCAGCATCAGAACCTCTGCAAACCCCAGCAGTAATGTTATGAGCCCATGGAGTCTGACTTAAATAGATGAAATGTTAATGAAGCATCAAACCTTTCTCTAGAAACTCCTGGAACCAGAGATGTAACGGAGCAGAAGAAGTTTCAACTAGGATTGTAGGACACAAGGAGGACCTGACAAGAATGCTTCATCTCCAGCCAGAAAGTGCAGAGGAATTGAGATGGAGGAAGTGTGCGCTGCCTTTTTTTTCCCCAGCACACGGGACAAGGAAAGTTTGCATGTTATAGCAAGTATCTTCAATCGAGAGCCACACCCAAAGTGAGGAAGTGTATATAGATAATCACTGCAAGGACTAATACATACTTTATAGTGGGAAAAGATCATAAATTTTATTCTTTTGCAATTTTGGAAGAAAAAATGGAAGAATACATTCCACTTGAAAGTCTATCTAAGTCTATTGCAACTGTGCAATTGGTCCACTAAAAATATCATCCACAGAAATCCTTGCCCTTCTCTCATTTCCTGGACCATCATGGCTACATTACTCCAGTACCTTCAGAAGTACATAGAATTTAAGTTAAATCCCTGTTCTGTGTGTTAAACATTAATTAGATTTTTGAGTAGGACAAATCTGCAGTATTCTTCACTTATTTACTACATCCTCAGTTTCTAATTCTTACATTACATTACATTACATGAATAGAACCAACTGAGCTTATATTAAATGATTATTGATATCAGACTTCTAAGGCATGGATTTTTGCCAGTCAAAATAATGCAGAAATTTTAAAATTGATTTCCAAAATATTGGGTTTTACGCTTTGTATTAATTTGTCATTGAGTTTTATTCCACCTGACATTTATTATGAACAACCTGACACTTATTTATGAACCTTTAAGTCCAAAAGAAAGATATGCTATTCAGTAGTAAATACTGTACATTCACTATGCTATGTAGTACCTACTTGTGGTTCTGCAATAAATAAAGGATTATGGGAAAAAAATCAAGTTTGTAAGACCTGAAATGTTCAGGGCTTAAGCAGAATCTTTGCACTTCTATGTCGTATGCTTTTTCTTAATTAGATGCAATTTACTTAAATACATTTCAATAGTATGTAGTAAACTTGTCATTTGATATTGTAGGTTCTTTCATCATATTTCACTTTAATCAAGAAAGGTAACACCTGTGGTTTATTCACAAAAGCTGCTTTTGTTAAATGAACACCCGCAGGCAATGAAGCAATTATGTTTGTTTCTTGTACCAAAGTGGGAGGCACTTAAATAAACCACAGTAGGGATAGATGAGAACTTGGAGATTTTATTCTTTTGTCCAGCGCTCAGATTAGTTCTTATCATAGCTCAAGAAGGAAGCCTTTGCACTGAAAAGAAAAAAAAGTTGGAATAATTTAGGATTCTTTTTAAATGTAAACCTTTGATATTGCTTGAGGTGATTGGAATACTGGTAACCTTAGGAAAGGTCAAACTTGAACCACTCTAAACTGATTGCAGTACTGTACCCTTTGAAAAGCACAGACTATACAGAATTGTGGAAAGAAAATTCAATAAATACTATAATTATATCATTTGTTACCTTTATGTTTTAGAAAAAATAAAGTATCCAGACAAAAATAGCAATCAGTTAAGGCAATGATTATTACTTTTTTTATTTTAAAACCTAAACGATTGATTCTGTCTTCTTCAATGTAGTAGTTACTTTTTGCCTATTCCCATAGAATTAGAATACAGACACCTCATGTACAGATGTGAAATTACAGAGACTACTTGGAACCAAAGTGACTCAGTGTGAATAAAGGTGATATAATCTGCACCTTTGTGATCCTTCCACTTTTGTCTGTTTGTATAACTGTATTTACATATTAGGGGTTTATACATAAAGGGTAAAGTTTATATTACAGCTGTCGAACAATCAAAAAAATTAATCGCAATTAATTGCGAGATTAAAAAAAAGTTACAATAAATTGCAATTTTAATCATGCAGTTAACCAATAATAGAATCCCAATTTATTATAAATATTTTGGATGTTTTTTCTATATTGTGAAAACTCTTGACCTGCAGCCCCCTGGCACGGCCGGTGCCCCTCACTCCTAACCTGTAGCCCCCAGTTCCCACCCAGCAGCATCTCCTTGGGCTGCACAGCCCCCTACCACCCTCCAAGGGCCCCCCACCCTGTTCTCCTGTTGGAGGGGCAGGCACCTTGCCCTGCCCTGCCCTGCCACAGCCCCAGTGCCCGGATAGCTTCCCCCAGCGCTGGCAGGCACCCACTCCCCCTGACACATGTACACAAACCCTAGACAGTCCCCATGCCTGGCCCTCCAACCCCTCCATCCCCCACACACTTACCTCCATCCAGCTGCTGAGTCTGCTCCCAGGACCCTGCTTGGCTGCTTGTTGGCCGTGTGTGTGTGTGTGTGTGTGTGTGTGTGTGGTGTGGGGCCGCTTTTACCGCAGCACACAAGCAGGCACGCAGCAGTGAGGGGAGAGAGGCTGCTTTTTCCGCAGCACGCAGGCAGGTGCACAGCAGCGAGGGGGACGGCCCGCTTTCTCTCCAGCACTAGTAGTGATTAACACACGTTAAAAAACCCTGTAAAAACATTAATGGGTTAATCACATGCGTTAACTGCGATTAATTGATAGCCCTAGTTTATATTGCATGTTAGTACAAAACATATATATATATATACACACACACACACACACACACACACATTCATATATATATATCACACACACACACATATATATATATATATATATATATATATATATATATATGAATGTATATAAATAATTCTGTAAACTCTCTTGTTTTGTAAACCTGCTAACTCGGTATGCCTTTTAACGCCATGTTTCCACTTATTTTGCCATTTTTAAGTGATGGCCCACTCAGATTGACAAACCTTTTTCTAGTGTAGACAGAGTTATAGCAACATAAAAATGTTTATGGCAGTATAGTTTATTTTGGTTTGGCTACGGATATAAGCTTTGCCAATGTAAAGCCTATTATACTGGTACATCTGTTGCTTTTGAGAGCTTTAATGGTATATCTTTGTTGGCAGAAATTCATGCAGGGGATCCATATAGCCTTTAATACTCGAAGCGTAGATCAGGGCTAAAATGGAAAAGGGCCACATACAGTCATTACATTTCATCGCAGCTGTCCTAGTGGAAAACATGTGTACAGGCATTCACCCAATTCCTCCCAGAACAAAAATGGCCATCCCGGGAGGAAAATATCCCATCTCCAACCAGGTAGAAGTCACCCCTGGGTTTCTCCTAGGAGAATGAATGCCTGTACACTTCTCTGCCTCTTGATTCGTCGCCGGGACTAGAAGGAGTTAAGTGGCAGGGAAAAGTTCCCTATACCTTCCAGGACCAGGGTCACCCTGGTCTGGAGAAGAAGGGGAGACCAGCTGCGGATCACCTCCTCCTGGTCCTGGGAAGAGTCGAGCATCAGGGAAAATTTTCTGTGCTTTCCAGAGAATAGGGTCACCCTGGTCTGGAGAGGGTGAGGGGTGGTGGTTGAGGAAGGTAGGGCTACCTGATCCTGCCCCTCCTGTAGACAGAGAGGAGGGAAGGAGCAGCTGCTGCTTGCTTCTGACCTCCTCCTCACACTGGGGCACACTGGGGAGAGGAGCAGGCAGGGGGTTTTGCCCCACTGCTCCAGTCCCCCAGGATTAGGAGGCACAGAGCAGCCACTATTCCTCATGCTTTTCCCAATCTGGTATCACCCAGCTTTAAGGAAGATGCAAGGAGTGGGGGCAGTTGCAGGCTGAATGTCTGTACTGCTCACTCTCCCAGTAACATTTCTAGCAGAAATTTTCCACTGTTCAAAATAAATGCCTATTGGTGGCCAATCTAAAATACGATCAATGGAAATATTAAATAGTTGGTTATACTCCACGCTCTTGTGTTCGAATCAAATTTCTTCTTTAAAAAGCACTATTATAATAAAAAAAAACTTGCTTTGTGTAATAATAATGAATATAGGTTTCATAGCTTGAATGTTGGGTTTTATATTTTCGATTACTGCATGTGTAACTCATTTTGTCAGAGATGGCTAAGAGCCTGAGATTCACCACCTGCAGTTAGCAAAAAAAATAGTGGTGTGACTCTTATACCTTTCTCATTAGATAGTTTTTGGTGCTAGCTGTTAGTTGGTATATAGAGCACTTTGAATATTCTGCTATGAGAATGCAGTTTTATAGACTTGATAAAATTTTTTTGCCCTATTTGATCAAAGAGCTATTATACATTTAGTACTGATGTTATAGACTAGAATGAGCACAAGCTTGTTGCTACAGGGGTTACACGGTACTAGAATGTTCTGCCTTTTTTAAGGAGACAGAGTTAGGTCCTGATTCTTCAAAGATTAATCCAAATAATTTATAGCATATGAGTAAACCCACTGAAATCAACAGGATTGCTCAGTGTGCCATGCTAAGCACGTGTATAAACCTTTATAGGTCTGGGGCTTTCGCCTTTATTTTCTAAAAAGTATAATCTACCTTTCTTTCTCTCTCTTTTTTTTTTTTTTTTAAATGAATGATTATGGCCTGTCACCAGTATTTGGCTTTACATTTTCATCTAATTCATGTGATTTTTACTGCTTGTTTTAATTCTAGGTTGTAGTGAAATGCCTTAGATGATGGACAGGCACCATACAAAGGTATTATACTGTATTATCTGTAGATGAGTCATACATTTTGACAGTAGTCTTAAAGACAGTTTTAAAGATGTAGGGTCCTGTTATGTTTCCTGGAAGGATTTGTAAAAGTTACCACAAATTGTGTATCTCATTGTGGAAGAATACTCTTTATTGCACTTATTATGCCTAGTACGCAAACTATTATAACTAGTGAATTGCATTTATAGTACTATATAGGCAATAAATGGGCCAGAGATGGCATAATTTTTGTTCAGGAACACACAAGTATGTGAAGGATTAGGGATATTTGTGCAAATCTTTGTTATGAGTGGCTGAAGCCCTCATTTCACTCTTTATATTGCTAATGAAGGTTTGGCTGTCTACTCTGGCCATATGTCAGGAAAAGTAAAAAAGCATGGTAACCAGTGAAATGGGGCAAAGGATAGAGGCTGGTGGTGTCTTGGTGATCAAACAGTGTTGCAGTAGAGGAGTGAGGCTATTTCAGGACCCAGCATGATTAAGGCTTTGCTCTTTTGTTTCATGAGGGTTTTTGCTTCTTTTCATAGCTGCATGGGGCCACAGCCAATCATGCCTGTTACTTTTTGTTCTTGATGTTAGGATACTTCTTTCAAATGACAGTAGTTTGATGTGCCATTTGTAGCTCTGGGTGATGTTGTATTGTAAACTTTGCACCAGGAAGGTCATTTCACCCATTTGCACTGCAGTATTGCAGCATTGGATCTGAAAGTAAATTATGGATCAGAGAGATGTGGATACAGTGAATACTGTGGGTAGGAATGGCATGGGTTTTTGCAGAGGATTATATAAAGCAAAATTATAGCATCACATGTGAAGGAAGCGTGTCTGCACATTCTGAAGTCTCAACCCATCAAAACTCGCTTTGCATATGTTGCATGGGATGTTCTACGCCGGGGTTACCAACCTGCAGCACGAGTGCCACAAGTGGCATGGGTAGCTCGTGTGTGTGGCATGCATCAGATCAGGGAGGGGACAGGCAGCACAGTTGCAGATAGGGCAGGAGAAAGAAAACAGAGTAGTAGGTCAGGTAAGGAGCACAGGGCAGGAAGTAGAAAGCAGATCAGGGGATTGGGCAGGGGGCATGGAACAGGAAGTAGAAGGCAAAGAAACAGATTGAGTAGATCAAGGGGATTGGAGTGGCACTCAGAAGCTGCAGGGCTAATTTGTTGCTCACCTGCTGAAAAGGTTGGCTCCCACTGTTGTATACAGATCATTTGGACCCAAGAGAGAAATGTGATTCAGTTCTTTTCTGACTTCTTCCTTGATTTAGTACTCTTCAAGTCGCATAAATCTTTCGTCTTTTACTGAAGATTTCCGTGGAGAGGAGCAGTTATTTGTGGAGCTGCTTGGTAGCATTTTTCCCCTTTAACTGGCTGGAAACTGCAGTTGACTATGTATAAACAGTTCACTGACTTAAGTTTTAGGTGGACAGAAATGTTATTGCTACATATTTCCCAGTGGGTGTAGTTTTAATGTATTCACTTATGTAGTCTACCAGTCAAGATTATTTCAGAAATAATGTGATGTCTGTCTTAGCTGTTTTGATGATGAGTTCACTCCTACTGGCATATTTCCGTGGATCTCAGTGTAGTCTTTTACTTTTTTCTCAGGTGAATCTATACATTGTTTTAATTAGTTAAGGTAATTTTATCTCAGTCAAGGCAGATTTGATAATAATAACTTTCTTTTAAAAAGTGGTAAGAGACTTTATTTGAGGCGTATGTTAATGAAAGTTAAATGTAGAGCTGCTTCCTCTTTCATGCTTCCCAGATGTTCTCTAGACTAGTCTTGCTCTATTTGTTGGCTTCCATTCAGTTTCTGACTGGAGCAGCTATCCAAGGTAGTAGAATTATGCTATGTGGTTAGCTATTTTTGAACTTGCTATATGCAGGGCAGTAAAGTTTGGACCCTACCTGTTTAGTAGTGTAATGTAGATGCCCATTTTCTGTTGTATACATTTACTTTCTGCCAGGTAGGTATTTATCATCTTTCTGTTATACCTTGCACATTTAACATTTATGCAGATGAGACTAAAATTAAGAACACATGTTCATTTATCTAATTATAGTTGTGTACACACAAGGATGTAGCAGTGTTTCACATGGTTGGCCACTTCAAGTAAACATTGGTGCGTGGGGAGTTTACATGTCCTTAATCAGTTTATGGTTGAATATTTAATTACTGTGCAGCAGTTAGATTGAAGAATATTGGTATTGTTAAAATTTAATCTAGCCTAGATTCTTAAACATATGAACTATCAAGTACAATATTTAAGAAATACTTTGTTGGTTTATGTTTAAAAGCTTATCCTTGTGTGAAGCTGTGAAACATTCAACAATTCCATTTCATGTTAACAACACAAATCTTAGTTATTGCAGGGTATATATACTGAATCAATTATTTTATGCTGTTTAAACCTATGCAGCTCTGAATTCTCTTTTATTTTGGTTAATAATGCAGCTGTGCTGCTATTTCTCGATTTGTCCCTGGGTTAGTCAGGTTCTGAACCTGTGGCATGTAATATAGTTAATGCATAGTACATATAGGCAATAAAAGGTCTTTGTCATATCGTATAAGGTCACCATCATTCATTTTCAAATTATAAAAAGAGACTTGCTATTTTGTGATGGTTGTTATTGCAGTATAATGTGTTGTGGATTCTTCCTGCACATAGAATGAACTGTGATCTTAATTAGAACTTTGACAAGCCCACTCCAATAAAATGATGAGATTATTCGTAATTGATGTCACAATCAATTACCATTTAGTTCATCATGAGCCCACTAACAGGTCTAGCCTTGGTGCTGGCCCCAGGATGTTGATGAGTGTGTGGCTGCCCTGTTCATGCTGTTACTGTGACAGGAGGGCAGATTTTCAGTCAACATCCTAATGACCTCTTTTGAAGTCTATTAAATTAATGACCCTGTCACACTGGTCTAACCTCTTACATCTTCATTTTGGATTTTTAGTTGCAACCTAGTGTTTTGGGAGCACGTGATAAAAGAGATACTTCAAAATAGTTTTTTCTTTGTTTGTTTGTTTGTTTGTTTTTTTAAATCTGGCACACTGTTATAACAGAGACTGTAATATTAATAATTCACTGAATGGCATTGAAACAAGTGTGTTAAGTTTTATCAAATATATCTTAGGAAAAATTCTTCACTTTCCTTTAAATAAATTATTCTCTTTATTGTTTAAACTTTATTTTGATCTTCCAACTGCAGGTGCCAAAAGGACATGTATGGTTGGAAGGTGATAATCTCAGGAATTCTACAGATTCCAGGTGCTATGGACCTATTCCTTACGGACTGATAAGAGGACGCATATGCTTTAAGGTATACCTATAGCATCTAAAATGAGATGTATAAAGAACTTTTAAAAGTTTGAAATCAAACTCCACTCTGCCTACATTGATAGCAGCCCACTGAAGTAGATAAGAGTGGAAGTGCAAAGAAACTGCAAGAGGATAATTCATTATTTATTCAGGATGCTTTAATAGTTACACTTGAAAATTTGTTTCATATGATCAGTACCATTAAAGCTAGGTGCGCAATTTTGAAAATACAATCTAAAACCAGTCTCAGGATACCATGTGTAGAAACTATAACCTATCCTTAACTGGATTTTGTAATCCTCTTTGCAAAATGATGAAAAACAATTGTTTTGGAATTATTATACAGTTAGTTGCTTTGTATGTCTGCAAAGACCCAAGACTGGTGGGGGAAAATTGCCTTACAAGACCTAAACAATTGAGGACTTTAACAATGATTAAGGATGTATGGGTCCATCACAGTGCCTAGAGTTAAACTAAATCTCTAAAGCAGCTTTAATTTTGGTTTTGCAAATATATAGCCCTAGTTATTTGTCCTTACATTAGACATCAAAATGTAATAATAGATATTTATAATGTTAGATGAAGGAAATACAGTAAAAGTAAACCTCCTGGGTTTAACAATTCTAAAAACATATTTTGCGTCAACTGCATTTCATATTCTTTCCATCTGCATGACTGTGTACAGTTTATAAGAATTCATAATAATAAACTTAGATAAATGTATGCAATTCTGCAATTTTATGCAATTCTGTAGGCATATATACCAGAAAACTGTTTAAATGATGTTACAGACAAAATAAAAGTAGTTGCTTACTACTGTTCTTTACATATTACAAATCTATCATCTAAGTGCCTATGAGCAAAACTGGCATATGTACTCAGAAAAGACTTATTTCTGGTTTAACACATTTCTGTATATTTATGCAGCTTAGAATTGTCAGGAGGGCAACTTATGACTTTTCAAAGAACCTTGCAACTACTGACCATGATTGCTAATTGCTTACTAAACCTGAAATAACATTTCCCCCCTCAGCTTTGTCTGACCTCTGTTCTTTACGGATTATTAAAACACTTGCTGTCAGTTTCTCCCTGGTGTATATGCAAGTTCTCATTGTTCCATCTCTGCATGTTTGTCTTACCACATATTTCCAGACCAAAGAATGACCATTGTTTTAGAGACTGTGGTTCTGTGCTGTTGAAAAATGGCCACAAGGATAAGCTGGATCTTGGTTTCCATTCAACCTTATAAAAGTAGAGCTAGTCTACTGACCACTTAAAATGTTAGGTGTATGTGGAAAGCCCATTAAATTACTTTTTAAAAGAATCTCATCATCAGCCACTGTGTCAGTATAGGACATTTCTGAGTCTTAAAAATGGCTTGATTGCCAAGTGATGATTATTAATGTTTTACTAATGAGAGCTAAACACATGCTATGTAACACAAGCAAGCTTTATGTTATATTTCCAAAGACAATGTACATGGCTTGGGCAAGTATTGAAATGTGTAATACCAATAGCAGCAATAAATCTACGATAGTAATCTTCATCAGAACACATTGCTATTGTCATCATCCATCCTCTTGTTAACTACAGAATATTATGACAAAAGACAGTAGGCTGCAACTATTTCATACAGCACTGAAAGTTACTTTGCTTTTGACCAAGTTATACACCTTTTAATAGTCCTTGTAAAAGGAAAGGTCAGGTCTACTGCAGTACATAGATAAAGGAGCCATATTTGTTCAAGTAGAGCAGCTAGCTTCACCAAGCTTTCTTTGATCATTTTTTTTTTTATGGACCAGTTGCAGTATTTCATAAATAGATTTCAAACTGCATCCCTTTTAATGTACAGTTAAGCTCCTGGTAACAAGGCAAAAAACCTACTGTATATACCTCCCGTAGGAAGAGTTCTACCAATATAATTTTGGAAATAATTTCCCTTTTCCTACCTTTAACCCAACTGAAACCCTGACTGCAACACCCAGGTGCTTGTCTCGTATTAGTCTACAGGTGAAGCCATGTACTGCACAATAATGTGGTGATTTTGCTATTGGTTTTCTGCTGAAATCCACAATAATAACTGAAAACAGAAACATGCCAAAGGGCTTTCCAAGGTGGTATAAACAAACCATTGTTGGGAAGAGAAAGACTAGCTTCTCTTAATCATGCTAAGGTTAAGGCTCTTACGTAAAGTTGACAGAGCTCAATATTCAACCCATTAATAGCCACAAATGATAACATTTCAACACTACTCACCTATTGTAATGTGGCAGCACTATGACAGTGAAAGATGAATTGCTTGGGCAATGCCATAGGTTCCCTACAATGTAAGTCCCTGGAGACTCAGCAAAACCACTTGAAGGGGAGTTTTCTGTGACAGTACTCACTTCAAGCCAAGGCTGGGCACAAATCGCCCCAAATATAATCTGTTCAACTCACTCCCTGAATGCTGGACTCAAGTCAAAACGTACACATGTGGCACCACTTCAAAAGAGAAGGTCAATCCCTTTAATTCCCTATAGATTGGGCTAAATCAATGTATGAGAGCTGAGGAGAAAAACAGCTACTGAATCAAGTCACATCAGTTTCTATCATAACTTTCAAAGACTTGGGTACTATAAACAAACATGCATAATATAAAATTCATGTTTCTTCTTTCAAACTACAGGGAATATACCTGGGTCTTCTTTGTGTGTGCAGACATTCACATTTTAAGATGGCTACTAATTAGGGACCTACTGGAATTGCGGCAAGACAAAGGGTTTTGCACTGTCCACTTGTGACACGCAGAGCCAGTTTCACAAGCATTTGTAGTGGCCCTGCCCCTTGGCATGGATTGGTGGAGAGGCCTGGGGAAGGGGACGAGGGCGTAGCTGCCATCTTGATAGCAGGCTGCCCTCACTGGGGAGCCAACATTTTAGTTCTATTAAGTTTTTGTTGTTGATTTCGCAGTTTCCACAAAACCACAAATTAAGTAGGTCCCTACTAATAGTTAAGATTAATGTAATACATTGGAAGGAAAAAGTAACAGTTAATTACAATGACCCTTACTATGTTTATTTTTTTTAAAGAATAAATCAAGGTGTCAGAACTTTTTCAGTTTCTCAATATGAATGTAATTAAGCAAGTTTTCTTGAGAAATCATGATTTTTTTTTTAAGTACTTATTTTGAAATCCTCCATGTGTGACATGCTGCAGCTTGGATTTTCCTACTATCTCTTTTTTGTTAGAGGCAGAACAAAGACTGACTGCTAGCCTGAGGCTAGGACTACCCTTCAGTAGAGAACCCAAGTCATCTGCAGACTATGGATCTCCTCTTTATAACTGATCATTTCAGGATAGAACTATAAAAGAATATGAACTAGACTAAATGGAGGGTCCTAGGATTACTTTAAAACTAAATTAGCACAATTGGTCAAGGGTTTCAGAGACAGGTTTGCTTCAGAGTTGTCTTGAGCAGGTGGACTGCAGATGGAACAGACCTGTTACCCACTGTCAATTATGGCATGGCTATATGGATGTGGATTTTGTTTTTCAACTTCCTCCACTCCCCATTCAACAGCATGAAGAGCCGAATAGCCAGCTGTAGAGGAGTCTACAGAAACACCAAGTCTCTTCAGTCATACTGATCCAAAAAGAACCTTCATTATGCATCTTTAACTTTTGGGGTTTTTTTAGTTGCCTATCCATAGGAAGCTGAGAGATTTCTGGAAGAGGGAGAAAAAGGGCCTGTTGCAAAAGATTAAGAAACTTCAAATAGGATTCTCTTGGAAGTTTCTTGAACCATCTACCTAACTCAGTGTCTCACTTCTTTTATATGAGGCTGCACATGATGGAGACTTTTGCTCATTCTGCAAGGTTGTCGTTGAACTTAAAGGGGCCTGGGCTTTTTTAAATTTTTCTTTGTAGTGTTCCTATATGGCTGATTTCCTAAGATTATATAGGAATATTTTATCTAAGAAATGTCCTGCCACTCCAGAGCTTGAGGCAGGATAGGCATCCTTGTCCTCCTCTTCTCCTTTGCCATGCTACTTTTGAAATTCTGGTTTCTTGTTGTTATAAAAATGTTCAGGCTGTCATGAGATGGCTTGTGGCAGAAAGAACTGAAACAGATCCTACTGTGGACAAAACATCCACTACACTATAATTGCTGTATAGCAGAGTGACTAGACTCCATAAGCCAGCTGGTCCCTTCCAGTTCTTTGTTAACAAATTATCCTAGACCAACAGACAGATGCACCAAAAAATAGAAGCATTCAAACACCTGCTCAGGTCTTGCCTCATGCCAATAGCAAGATATTTTGTGGAGCTTATTCAAAATTCTTTGTGGTCCTAAGGAATAGGAGGATAGTAGCCATCTTATATTGCAAGTCTATCAACAAGTTCACCAGGTCTATACAGGTCTGAACAGAAACACCAAAGTCTATCATCATCTATTGCATCACCCCAGGCTTTCATGACTTCACTGAGTTCACAAGGAGGCCTCTGTGAATGTGCCAGAGACACATTAACATTTCTACACTTTCAGTAGAACAAAACACATTTTCATTATTGGTCTCTCTCACCTGGAGTTGTGATTGCCACACCAGTCTTCTCCTTGTATTTTTACTAATCATTCTCAAAAAGTGGGAATTACAATTTATCCCTACTTACAGGAGGATCTCATAAGGTCTTTGTTTAAAGAGAGAGCTCTTTAGGGTAGAAAGAAGACTGGAACTTAGATTTCTGGTGAATGTAAAGCAATCACCATGTCAGTGACTTCTGCATTTAGATGAGGTCACAGCTATCAAGGAAGATAATAGCATTTGTTGCAAGGAAAATATCTGTCCTCACGCATGTAACTGCTCAAGTGTCATTTGGTCAGACATCCCTAAAAATCATGTAGCATTCAAAGGAATTTCCAGATGTGCATAACTCTCCTATGAAATATGAACTTTCATTTCTACCTGGGAGAGCATTTGCAATCTTTTCTCTTATGCTTGAAGAAGGATGCTTGTGCCTGAAAGCTTGCAGGTAAAGATTTTTTTTTTGCAAAAATCTAGTTGGTCTAATAAAACATCACCTCTACCAGGAGTCCTGATTCCACTTACATGCATAGACATTTAGCATAATAGCTAGATTTCGTATAATAGTGCTCCTGAAATTCCTTTTCTAAGACCAGCCAGAAATTACAAATCAGCAGTGGAGAATTACTGTTCCAAAGTTGGTCACTTTTTTCCTCACGGAATAGATTATTTGACATATCAACAGAAATTTCTGTTGCACCTCTCATCAACTTAATGATAGATGGGGAGGCGCACACAACTAAACTTTGGCATTATTAAAACCCTCTACCAGAAAGACAAAACTCAAAAGTGAATTCTCTCATTTGGACCCAAACACCAGTACTGATACTATGAATATCAAGACAGTAAAGATAATAGATGTCTGAAGAATTCGGATGAGCCGGCTAAAGATCCCAAGCTTAATACACTACTAAGACAGGTTGCAGGCACAGAGAACATTTTGAACCATAAAGATTTCAAATCACCATTTAAAAGAATCATTAGAAGAGCTACACTCACCATCCCTCTTGTGATATGGAATTTCCTCTTCTGGAAACTTGAATTTGCTGTTAGGAGTCTTAGCAGAGCAGTGATTTGAACCACAAGACTCTTTCACTCTGCTTTCTGTCTCCCAAGAAATATCTTAGCAGCAGTCACTTCAAATAGGAGGATATTATATTTTTCCTAAGGACAGTGCGATTCTGTAGATGGACCTATCTTTTGTTTAATAAATACAGTTTTCCACAGGATGCAGGAAGTGGCTAATTCTAAATGTTTTAAGAAGACTAAACATAAAGAGAATGTCAATAGAGCACTTAATCTACCTCAAGCACACACAACTTTATTGACATGCAGATTTTATATTCTTCAGTTAAAAGGGAAGAAGGCCTCTAATTCATCAGTTTGCAAGATAGAGGAGTGATCTGTAAGTTTCAGCAAAACGTCTGGAATGAATTCACTGGTTAACTGTACAATCCATTTCCTGTGGGGCTCAGCTTTTCTGCAGGGAAGAAAGTTTTTTTGTGCTCCTTGGCCTTTTGGCTAAGATCAAGTGAAGAAATCTGTCAAGCAGTTGTATGGGTATCAGTATACATTTTCATGAATAATTTGCAAAACTGTCTTCAAATGGAGTTTTGTGGGGAAAGCCTAGCAGTAATCTGGAGGTGTGTAATTAATTAGTTTGTCTCAGAACTGGAGTTGTTGACTCTCCAGAAAAAAAATAGAAAAAAATGTTTTTTAAAGGAATACTTTCTGCTTCCTAAGGCTCTTTTGCAAGGTTTACCTGGTGAAGTTAGGTGACTTCATATTCTACTAGTATTTTCCAGCTCTGGAAACCTTAATTCTGGGACTCCCCAAAGAGGGCAGTCCTACTGTCAAATTTTGTTCTACCTCACTGAGCCTGTACAATTTAATACCTCCCAGTAGGTACATGCAGACATAAAAGGAAGTAAAGAAAATTCACAGGTAAGTAAATCTCTTCCTTGTACAATCCCCTTATAATCAAATAATTAAAAGTTGATGTAATATATGTAAAGCACTTACAACAAAAATGACAGTATAGAAACACTGAAATTAAAAAGTTGTAATGATTTATTTAATTTTTAACATTTTATTTTACAGATATGGCCTCTGAATGATTTTGGATTTCTACGCGCTAGCCCCAATGGCCATAGATTTGTTGATGATTAAGACAGCTATGTGAATTCTACTAGCTTTAACTTTTTCTACAAATTCAAATGAACTTTTTATTTACAATAAATATAAAAACATTGTGCGAGAATGAATGATATCGAAGTTTTTCTGACCATAGTCCCATTTTATTAAAATGTACAAAGTAGTGCACTGGAGTCACCAATGGAAATAAATGCTTTGCTTATTCAGCTGACCATTCATAGTGAGTCCTCTTATACATACAAAAGAGCAAAATGTGCATCTTAAATTTTAACATTTCCAATTGTTTTATGAATGGAACATTTAAAGTATAAGTGACTTTAGAACAAAACACTGGTTGACATTTTACGTATCACCATGTAAATCCTTGAGGCAGAACCACTAGCAATGCTGTAACTAGCAGGTGGTTGGACATACAGTATGCAATTTATGAAAGACTTCAATAATTAAAAAATCTTACAGGGCACCAGTATATAGTGACTTATGGTTTATTAGCACATTGCATGTTGCTTTCTGAGAATTCTACCTTTAGATATATTCACATTCTAATAGTCTCTGTTTCAGAAGATCACATCTCATGTTAATTGATTGCAGAGTAACTTGTTTTTCTGGGCTATTACACGGGATTTAACTTCTTTGATGGTAGTGCCCCAACTGCAGTTCATATGGTCTCAGGTTGAGAGGAAATGTTCCTCAATTGTTAGTTGAGGAAAGCATGACATCTAGATTAGAAGATGGAACCTGAGTTAATTAATTAAAAATTAAGAGCGGTCATGGTTGTGGTAAGTAAATAAGGTTTTCAAATCAATGAAAACTAGCACCATTTTCACACACCTGATAGTTCACCTTATATTAAGAGTAGAGAAGGATTTTATTATTATTATTTACTAGAAGCATTAATAGCTCTTGTTCATAACTTTAAAAAATGGCTTTCTTGGATCTGAGACTAAGCTGGTACTTACAGAGCACACCTTTTCAGTGGACAGAATAATAAATGTGTCAAGGAATATTTGGCTGGATGAAACTATCATTTTCATTGTGCTTGAGTGAAGCAGTTGCTTATTCAGAGAAGGATCTCTATAATTAGTGAACATGTGTCACAGCAAACCAGGGAAACCTCTTTAGTTTCATTCTTGGAGATAGTGTATTTCCCACCACACCGACATAAGAAAGTATAACATTGTTCATCTGTTGAGACAAAAATGAAACACAAATAAGCAAAACCTTAAGTCAAATTGAGGAATTACCTTTAGCTGCCTAAGTCACTTAAAAACTGCTTTCCAAACCCTTCCCTCTCACCCATCAGGAGCCACCTAACTCTGGAGATATTTAAAAATTAGTAGGTGCCTCTTTGATCTAAAAATGTCTAAGCTTCTAGTTCTGTTTCTGGTGTGTGCCTAGAACTATTCTACCCTTTGCAACTAGGCACCTGGCTCTTGCTTAAGCCCTATTAGGATCTAAAAGTGAGGTGGAATAATGCTTATGACCCTAACTGGCCCAACCCAGTAGGTATCTAGCTCCAAGATAACACCAGACTTCTCACAAAATGTAGTAATAGTTGCTTTATTTTTACCAAAAAAATTGCTGAATGAAAAGCCTACCCATATATAACAAACCATGACATATGTAATAACTTCATAGTCAGAGCATCTGGCTGGGAAGTAACATATTTTGGTTCAGGTGCTTTCCTTGGCTTTAGGGGTTTCAAACGCTAGTCTCCTAGTTCCTAGGAAGGTGTTCTAACCACCAGTCTATAGGTCTGTCACTCCACGTAGCCTGCTGAAGATGTTCCATTATGCAGGAAGGAATACAAGATTCATGGGTTTAGGAAGAGAGGGCACAAGAGAAGGTATGATCTAATGAGCCTCATGTTTGGGGTGCTCTGCTTCAAGAGGGGGAGGCTTCAAGGGTTCTGGTCTCTTCTCCCATCCTTTTTTTTTTAATTTTAGGTTGCTGGCAGATATTCATTTAAAAGCATGATGGGATCTTATATGTGATCCCAAAAATTGCATCTCCTGCCATGCTACACATGCATGGCAAGAGGTGGGATTGGGGATCAGATCCCAATTGCACAATATTGTCAGTACAAGGGAGCCCAGGATCATGATCCTGCACTTCACCTGTACCAGCAAGTAGCAGCTGACTGGGGCTTTCAGCCATGGGGGCACAGTACAACCCTCGATTCCCACGCATCTCAGAAGCTGGGAGTGGCAGTCAGCTGATCAGGGTCTTATGCGCTCCCAAGGCCAGGAGCCCCAGTCAGCTGATGCCTGGCCCCACGTGCAATACAAGTGTGATGGGACCCAGCCACAAAGTTATTACACATTTTTGTGACTTCTTGCTTTATTGTGCCATTAATTACATTAATGTGTGGCCAGGTTATTACTTAAGACACGGGTAACTGGTTAATCAGATTTTAAGTATGACATCTGCCAGGAGCTCTACTAATTCTTTGAGAAAAACACAGAACTAGTTCTAGGAGAAGGGTCCAAAATCAAGGAATGCTTCCCTCCCCCATGTGAGTTCCTTAACTCTTAAGAAGTCAAAGAGCATGTTTAGTGCAGTTTTCCATTAATTAAAAAATTGGCCACAGTAATAACAGAACAATTTGTGGATCTGTTAAAGTAGTAAGTTAGGAAGACAGTAAGGCAGCAATAAGCAAAGAAAAGGAGGAAGCATTTTTCTTTCCAAGATTTTTTTAAAATAACTTGGGGTGTTTTTATCAACTAACTGATTTTAAGATAACGGGTAAGAGAAAAGTGACATTTTGTCAAAATGGAAAAAGTTATGTGTAAGAATAGTCACAGCAAAAGCAGGGGACCCAGGAGGGATGTGCTCCTTGTAGGGAGATGATACTTCTCCACCAACCAAGGAGAAAAGAGTCTAGAGAATCAAATGTAATAGTAGAAGACAACTCAGATGCTGCATGGTAGCCATGCAAATTTTTGTCAGAAAGCCAAAAGTGAGAGGGCTCAAAGAAGTGCAGTACCAAATACTGCAGAAAGGCAATTGGCAACTCCAACTCAATAACAGCAAAACAGGAATCAATGTCACCTGATTTTGAAGATAGGAGTGAAGGGAAAAACAGAAAAATAGCAGGCCACAGTGGAGAGTACTGCAGTCATATTAATAGCCATAAACGTAAAAGTTAAATTCATAAGAAAAGCAACATAACAAAACCAAAGAAACAAAAGAAAAAACCCTGGCAGGTAAGAAGAATTTTAAAGAGAAAGTTAACACCACCAAGAAATTTACACAAAACAATAAGATGTTAAATAGCATATAAAAATGTGAGTGAACTCTTCCACTTATCACAGACATTGCGAAAGGTAAAAGGACTCAAAGACTTAGAAAGCAGCCACAACGGCTCTATACAAGACTGCTTTATTTCCAATATAAAAAGTGAAACATTCGTACCATTATTCCAGGACATGTCTTCAAGATATATTTGAGCATCCAGTGGCCACTCCTGTGTGAGATCATCTTCTACAAGGAAACAGTGACAGATGTTCTGTTAGGATTGATGGAGAGAGGATAATTCTGTTTCTTACTTGTAAATTAGTATTTCCTTGTCTAGCCACATCTACTCACTGCTAGGAAGTCCCAACTGTGAACACAGTCTTTTTTAATAGCTTTACAGTGACTTGATTAGGCTTTTGCATCTCATGGCACAACCTTACTGTTTTTCCAACTTAACTGGCCTGAGAGCAAGTCTCTATATGGGAGTTTCCTTGCAGCCTGATGTGGGATGCAAAAGACACAACATAGTTTCATGCATCATACTAGAAGAATTGTTAGCTTTTGTACCTTACTGGCTGGCATACTTGTATTTGAGACATGCTGGGTGCATGTACATGTGCTGTTAATTCACAGTAAGCTTTCCCTGGGAGCATGTCTACACATGTGCCCATCGGAAGCAAATTTGCTCCCAATGGGAACCGTTCATTGCAGAACTACTCCTGCCCTGCTCTGTTCCCTTATAGCAGCTAGGGGGATCTCTAGGCTTCCCCAAGTGCCAGTTCAGGTCTGGCAGGGGATACTAGAGTCAGGCCTGGGCTCCAGGGGGTGCTGTCCCATCTCTGAGGCATCTGCCTCTCAGACCTGTGCCTCAATTGGCAGATCAGGACAAAGGCCTGGGAAATCATCCCCTCCCCAACAGCTGTTTCCCAGCCCCAGGGCACAGGGCTGGGAAACAGCTGCCTGAGGAGGGGACAGTTCCCCCACCCCCTGCTGTCTGGGCTGACCAAGACTAAACTACTACTCAGTAAATGTTACACACATGTAGATGGTGATGCTTTACAGTGCAGTAGTTTAATCTACTAATCCATCCTTGAAAGAAAAGACTAACCTACTGTGCAGTAGTATCTCATGTAGATGTGCCCACTATTTACAAAAAGCCTTAAGAATTGACAGTGTAGGTTTCACCTGCGATAGGGCTACTGGTCAAGCAACACAGATCCATAACAGGACTCCAGCAGAATTCTAGTACCTAAATCCAAAATTATAACCTTCAAATTCTACCTGTGAGCTGCTGCCTAACCCCGGAGACACTTACACTTTTTACTTTATAGGTCCTTAGGTACCCAAAAGTTATATTTTTACACAAGGACAAGACATGTCTTGGCTTTGGCAGCTATTGCCTCCTTTAGCACTTTATAAGTTAAATACCTTGTGTTTTTTAGAATAAAACAGCAATATTATATAAATCAATTTCAAATATTAACTGTGTAGAACAAGTGATTCACAATTTCAAGTCCTAATTTGACAGCAGAGGAGTGCTGTGGCAAGACAGCACGAAGCAACTATCTAAGCCTGGCTATGACAGTTACTAATCAGAACTTTCTCTAAGCTATGTCAGCTAGATGCATCTTTGAACAAAAGCTGTGTAATTTGTGGTTTTTTTCTTTTAAGGACTGATCACAGTATCAGTTTCACATGTATATCTCAGGAGTTAGCTATGAATATCATTTGTCAATAGTAAAATATCAATAATAAAAGGAAACTATGATATATCAGCCTCTTACACGATGATAAAACCTAATTAGCAATTATATTAAGAGTGACTTATAAAATTGCCTGCGTGTTTTAGACAACTAAATTATGATTCTACATTTATCTGAAATCTACAGTATAGCTTCATTGGGAATGAATCACATCTCAATTAGTCATAAAGAAGGCAATTAAAACATATCAGACAAGTTATAGATGACAGGATCAATAAAACCTCCATGATCTAATGTATGCTGAACACCTACAGTACATTAAAGAAGTAAGGATTAAAACAAAATTAATCCACTGATATCCAAATTTGCTGCTGTCAGAAGAAGAAAAAAGACACGGAGGGGCAAAAGGGAGGATACAGCTATTAACCAATATTTCTTATTGCTGGTTTTGCTCTGGTCTTGCTAAACAAGAGCTATAATGGTGCTTTTCAATCAGAGATTAGTCATTTGGAGTGGGACTGAATATTCTTTAGTTTTCTACCACCTCCTCAAAATAGTACTTAATGTGTCTAATATAGTGTCCTAAATCAAAGAAAAGTTCAGTGCTCTTAATTTATCTCAAGTATACTGTAATGCTATTTGAATGTATTTCAATACCTACATAATTACTGTTTCTCCTTTTTAATGAAGCAGGGAGAATATAGGACCTCTTCTCTTCAAAGGACAGGAGAAAGAGCAAGGTGAAAGATGTGAACACCTTCTCCTTTTTCAAAGGTTTTTAAAGAAGTTACAGAGGACTGTACTCCAGCACCTTTTGTTCAGTGTTGAAAACAGAGTGGTAAAAAAGGTGACCACACTAGGAGGTCCCATCATTTCTCTACTTCACTTGTATAGGGAAATAAAACTTAAAAAAGAGGCCACCAGTCACAGGGGGGAAACAAAAGTCACCTTTGTGCCTCCATAAAAATTGTTATGGCAGTACGAAGTGAAAGCAAACAGAGATCCATCCTTTCCTTTGCAGCCACAAATGTTCAAATTTGTGGCCGCGACAGAAGGCAGTATTAAATTGGGCGCAGACCATGTCTGTTTGCTTATAGCAGAAGAGCTCAGGCTGAGTCAAGCTGCCTGGGCTCTCCATCCTCCCTAGGCAGTGGCTCCATGGGCTTGAGGGGCAGAGTGCCTGCATCACTTTCCCACTTGTCCAGACATCTCTCTCCAGGAGTTGTGCCTGGGTAAGCAAGGACAGTTGGGGCTCTGGGGCATGCAACCCATGCAGCATGCAGAGGGATTTTCCTGTGTGCTTGCAGAGAAAGGACCTCTGTGTGAGTTCCTACCCATCCCCCACCACCTCCACACTTGCAGACCCATGTGGGAAAATCCCTTGCAGAGGGATTTTCTCAAGTGTGCCTGCACCTGCAGAGGGAGGAACTCAGGTTCCCCCTCCATGTTTGCAGGCAAGTGCAAGGAAGTTTCTTGCAGAGGGTTTTTCCTGCGCACCTGCAAATACAAAGGAGGGAAACCCAAGTTTTCCTTGCTTGCATATGTGCACCAACTTGGGGCACAGCAACCGGGGATGTCTATAGATGTCCCTGAAGCGTGCTAATGCTCCAAAGATGACATATTGCAACACAACTGATCATGCTCCAAAGATGTCTGTTTCCAGGCACAGATTTTACAAAGCAGCATTTGTCAGAGCCAGTGTCCCATAAAAAGGGATGTAAGTTAGAGGAGGATGTTTGCTTGAGAGTGAAAGGGAGGAGGTTACTATGCAGTCACTTTCAGCACACACTGGAAGCAAACACGAGAGCAGTAGTGACAGAAGGGACAGACTCTCCCAATCCCCAAGTGCTTCCTGCAATAAATATATTACTTTGTAAATGAGAGGAGTGGCTGAAAAATGAGGCCGCCATCTCTCATTCTGGCCCATAGGATGGGGTCTGATGCTTAGGATTTCAGCTGTGATTTCCTTCTCCACTACTGCAGTTATAAAATTCTCAACAAGCCAAATTCATCTTCCATGCAATTCCAAAATGTGACCATGTATCACTGCAACCAAATCACAGCTAATCTAAGGTTTCATCTGCAATTATGCCCAACAGCAATTTGATAATTAGGTTATTTTTTTAAAAAGTTAATTTTAAATTAGATTGTCCTCTTCCCTGAGTGAGCCTCCAAACATAGCATTCAGTCCAGTGTATTCACTGTCAATCACTGTACAGTGCTGTTATTTGTTTGTCTGCTTCAATCAGAAGACATTTATTTTTCAAAACTGAATACATCTGACTTGTTTCTAACTTCTATTCAACATGAAATCCAATCTAACATGATTTAAGCCAATACAAATTGATCATTGACTTGGACAGGTATTTAATTATAGAAACTGAAGCCTGATCTAAATTTAAGGAATTTATTTGCGAGTCTGCAATTTGTATTATTTCACATTGTTTTAACTATGTTAGCATGCATCTTCCAGTCTTGCCTGGCTGCTGATTATTTTGATGTGAAACTAATTCAGGTTTCTTATAATCTCGAGATGTAAAAGGTTATTCAGCACTGATATTCATACCAATGCTTAGGTCTATTTTTTATATTAATAAAAATACATGCAATATCCATATGCATTTTAATGTGTATGTGTTCAGCTTCTAAAATTGAATTTTACACTCCTGAACATAGATGGAAATTATGATGATCTGATTTTTCTATAATAACTTGGAAAACACATCTTTAAATCTTTAGAAGTACAGGCCCTGTGACCTGGCATTCTATTGGATTTGTCTGACAACAAGAGGTGAAAGGATTCTGCAGCTCCATTGTCTCAACTGTAGGATCTGAGAAAAACACTGGCAGGGCTCATCAGAGAGGTTTATGAGCCTGCAGTTCAAAGAGATTAAAAGGAAAATCTACAGAGATTCTTTCAGGCTGAAGAACAACATTAAATAACTATTAGCAGCTTGGTTCAGTAAAGCTTTACTAGAGCTCTTGCTGGGTCATTCAAAAATTGTAAAGGAGAAAAGGTATTCAAGCTTCACTTGGGGGATACAATAAATATTTCTGGTTTTTCTGGAAGCTTGATGAAAATGCAAGCTTTTAAATAACTTGTAGTAAAAATATGTAACATTGAAATATTTCTCACCTTCTAATTAGTCAAATATTCTTAGTGGTGGTGAGGGTTTTTTTATAGCTACAATTTAATTATGAAGAAAAAATATCCAATTTATACACTGCCAAACCAAACACAGCCAGAAATATATACTTGGCATCATCATGAGGAGATAAAATAAAAAAGAATATTAGAAAACTTTTCAAAATTTTAGTACCACTAGAATTTTTTTTACTATTAAACCTTATTTTTATAATAGTTCTCAGCATGTAAACTAGATTTTTTTTTTTTTTTTTTACATAATTTAAAATTGTTAGGAATAGTTATAAACCACATAAAAATGCCAGTTTCAGCTGAAGCTATAAAGGAAAGGTCTGAGTTGAGACCTGTTCTGAAATCAAAAGTAATAAACTGAAATGTGTATTAAAAAATCTATTTATTACAGTTTTTCAATACACAAAACCGCATTTCATAGTTTTATTTGCTTGTATGGCATATAACATATAGTCTCTTTCACTGCTTTAATATTTAGCAAACGCGTTTTTCATTTGTTAAGTATGTATTCAGTTAGACCTCCTGTTTGCTACCTGAATCCTCATTCATAAAGCTCTAGTGGCTGGAATTTAGGTCCTTCTAGAAATACCAACAGATATTTTCAGTAAATTTAATTTGTTAAAAGTTACCCTTTTAAAGATTTTTATAAGCTATTAGAAACTGAAAAAAATGTATTTTAATTGTGATAAAAGGACTAACTGTAACTAACTATAAAACTGCTTGATTAAAAGTGGGATTTGATCCTGCCAAGTATTTTGAATTATGCTTACACATTTTCAGCATATAAATGATTCCACCAACTTCAAACATCCCAAGTTAAACTTTGTTGGACTGTAGCCACAGTAGTTATTGCCTGGCAAGAGCGAGTCATTAGCGCTGTTTAAGAGATGCTGTATTGCAACCAATGTGACAGAAATCGTTCTCCGTTGTACAGACAATGGTACAACACACTTCCCTCTGTATTTTCCCCTAAGACACGGGCGGGCAATTATTTTAGGCAGCGGGCCACTTACCGAGTTCTGGTGAGCTGTTGAGGGCCACAAGGGTAGCCCCGCCCCCTGACAGTTGTCCCACCCCCAGCCGCCATATTGGGACCAGAAGTCCTGCCCCCAACACCTGACCTTTGCTGCTAGAAATCCCTCCTCTTGCTCCCTCCTCTAGTACTCCTTTTGGGAGGGAGGATGCTGCAATCTTGAAACTGGAAAAAAACCCCAAATCATATACAAAAAAAATATAACATTTTAATTTCATTTAAAAATATTGTACTGATTTATGAGTTTATGAAGTATCTAGAGGTAACTGCATAACATCTCAAAATACAGTCCTACTGTATATTAGAGTATGAGCCAGGCAAGAGCTGCAGGGCCACTAGGGGGCATCACTGCTGACTCTGTGGCCACAAGACCTGTCACAACGGGGAAGGCACAGGCGCCAAGGCTGATACAAAGATCATCTCCTTGCAGGTTCCCCCAATGTCTGGGCTGGCCTTTCTTAAGGTGTTTCGTCGTATCCCCTCCCCGCATCAAACGCTGGGGCCAGCCTCTGGCTCTGTTGGGTTCTGCAGTGTCCTCCAAGGGCTGAAGGTTGAGTAACGTCTTTCTGCACTCCTCCAGTAGGAGGCTGCTTACCTGAATGCAGCCACTGGGACCCACCAGTGGCTTCATTCAGGCAAGCGGCCTCCTGCTGAGCAGACAGACATCCCCAAATCCTTCCTGCCCTGCTGGCAGAATTATCGATGCTTCCCAGAGTGGATGTGTTTGTGCCAGGCCAGGTGGGAGGATTGGGAGAAGCGCTTATTACACTGCACGGATACAGCTTCTCCCATGTGTGGATGTGCTGGTGCTGGGTCAGGTGGGAGGACTTGGCAAAGCTCTTACTACGCTCAGGGCACTTATATGGCTTCTCCCTTGTGTGGACGCACTGGTGCTGGGCCAGGTGAGAGGACTGAGCAAAGCTTTTCCCACAATCTGGGCATTTATGCAGCTTCTTCCCTGTATGGAGACATTGATGCTGGTCCCAGTTAAAGGACTGGCTGAACCTCTTACGTGAGACGCACTTAAACGGCTTCTTCCCTGTGTGGGTGAGTGCACGCCGGTTCCAGTGAGATCGGCTGACCTTTGTGCACTCAGTGCACTGTCACTTCTTCCCTGCATGGTGAAGAGAAACTCCAGATTAGTCACTGCGACACTTTCTACCCGGGTGGGCCTCAGAGCAGGATTGGATCTTGGCACTTGTGTTTCCTTAACAAAACAAGGTCCTCCTTCCAAAATCCCAAGGGCTGGTGCAGGAGCAGCAGATCTGTGTGCTGTGCTGATGTTCCTTGGTAGATTTCAGAGCCAGACTCTCAAGAGTTTCTGCCCCAGCTGTCAGCCCCATCACCTCCTCTCTCCAAAAAACGATCTGGGAGGGCAGGATTGGGAGCTGTGACTCTCCCTTCTGAAAGGAACAGGACTGTGCTTCCTGCCCGTTTTCAAGCAAAGGTCTGGTGTGCTAGGGAATGAGCCCATATAGCTTTCCTCTGCTGACAAGGCCCACGTGGCCTCCATGTCACAGGATTCTGCACCGGGACAAAGGCCCTGGCATTACCTTGCACACGGCCTCTGTGCTATGTCTCAGGCTTTGTGATACGCCGGGGCCCTGAGACAAAGCAGAATGGGGGAGAGTCTAGAGCAAACTATGGAGTATTCACTTTCCCCCCACAACATGAAACCTTGTGAATTCCACCCACCGCATGGAGCCATATAATGCAGCCTGATGCTGGCAAAGACCTGGCACAATCATCATGTGCATGAGACCTAAGGGAGCAAGGCAGGGTCCCAGACTGCTTAGGCTGGAGTAACCAAAGAAAGCAGAGGACTACAGATACATTTCAAAGCAGAACCTGTAAGAGGTGAGACTGGAATACACTGAATGTATATGAGAGGTAAGGGGCATGGGGGACATGAGGTACATGCTATACATGACTGGTCAAGACACCCAAGGGAGAGAAGGAGGTGCAGATTCACCTATAAAAACCTAGGCAGAGATGAGGCCTGTGGGATCTCCACTCCAACACCTAAGATGACCTGCAGATTCCCCAAAAGGACTTTCTGAATCCCTGGCTGTAAGGAGACACTTTGTCCTTGGGACTACATAAGACTTGTGCAAAGGCTTTCTGTTGTCTTTTTGGTTTATTATATTACATTTTAAATTAGACTTGTGTTTGTTATCACTGTGTCTTACTGGGCTATGTCTCAGCTTAGGTGCTGTTTTCTGTTGTTTTTTTGTCGTATGCTTGAAGTTGAGAATCGTTGTGCTCAATAAATGCTTTCAGAGAATGGACTTTTCTTGTTTAAGCATTTATGAATTCTGTGCCACTGCCTAAAGTCTAATATTAAATCTGGTAACACTGAGACTCAACAGTTCCCAGGTTCCAGGTCAACCTGACCACAAGAAACCAGGGAGAGTTCCAGCCTCTCGCTTGTCCAACAAGAAGTGCTACCTGGAGCTTTTGCTAACCATGCTCATTTTCACGGGGCACCACAAACCCCATCATGCCCTGGGAGAGGGTGTTAGAGAGCTGCCTTGGGCTGGGGAATCAACTCTTACACTGCTGAGTGAAGATGGCTATTTAAGATCATGGTATCCCAGGAAAACCAGATCTATGCCTAAAAATCAAGACAGCAAACTTGACTGTCCCGTAACAGTTGTAGTTGAGGGGGAGAAGAGAGGAGCAGTTGCTTGTCTCCACTGCTTTGAATCAGGTTCCTGCAATGCCCCCGTGGGCTGCCTCGTGTGCAAGGACATCTCCTTGACCTTCACATTCACTGCGACCTGGGGACCAGAAAAACATGTCACTGGGGAGCTGGGAGAGACGGGGCAGAGAACATCCCTCAGGCACATGGAGATGGGGGCAGCAGCATCAAAGATCAGGTTGAAACCCTCTCACCTGGAGCTTCACACCCTTGTGCTTCTTGCCAAGTTTGTCCTAATGTGTCACGCCCTCATGCTTCTCGCCTTCACACTTCTCGTCCTTGCGCTTCACGGTGCGCTTCTCGCCCTCACACTCCTTGTTTTTGAGCTTCACAGCACGCTTCTCACCCTCGCACTTCACAGCGCGCTTCTCGCCCTTGTGCTTCACAGTGCGCTTCTCGCCCTTACACACATCCTCAAGCTTCACAGCACGCTACTTGCCCTTGTGCGCCTCATCCTCGAGCGTTGCAACATGCTTCTTGCCCTTGCACTTCACAGCACTCTTCTTGCCCTCAAGCTTCACAACACGCTTCTCATCCTCTAGCTTCACAGTGCGTTTCTTGCCCTCAAGCTTTACATCCCCTGGGGACAGCTGTAAGGTCACCAAGGACAGCTTGGCCTCTGAAGAGGGTTGTGTGGCCGGTGTCCCCTCCTGGCCCTGGCTCTCTCAGTGTTGAACCAGCTCTGGCAGCTGCTGCTTGACTTTCTGTGGAGTAGACCATGTCCAGGACCCTGCACTGGTCCCAGCCTGGGTAACATGAGAGACTTGTCCTGCTCCCTCAGCTCCTGCCCCTCCAGCTTCCCCTGAGGCTGCACCACAGCTGCCATGGGCTCCAGCTCCGCAGCCATTTTCAACCCCTGGAGAGGCCTTCCCCAGCTGAGGGCCTGGGCTCTTGCTCTCCCTCCACTAGGGCTGGCACCTGCTGACAGTGTCTGGACTCTGGGGCATCTGCGGGAAAGGAGACAGCACGGATTTTACCCTGCGATGGACCCAGAGCCCACAACCCCGGCCCAAACTGCCTGGATCTGACACCCCCAGCCCGTCCTCGCCACCCCTCTGGCCAGGAACAGGCTGCAGGAACTGGGCTGGCTCCGGAACCGCCCACCCCACCACCACCCTGCACTGCTCCCTGTGGCTCCTGCCACTTCTCATGCCACTGACCACAGCCCCTGCCACTTCCAATGCTGCTCCCTGTGGTCCCTGTCACTTCCTGCTCTGCTCCCCATGCCTATCCCCTTGCCGATCCCCACACCATTTGCTGTCGCTCCCTGCACCACTTCCTGCAACTCCTGTCATTCCTCACGGCTTCCCTACCGCTTCCCATACCTATTGTCACGCCACTCCCTGCGGCCCCTGCTGCTTCCTGGACCACTCTCCACAGCCTCCGCCGCACCTTGCAGCCCTCACCGCTCCCTGTGCCTGCACTGCTCCTTGCAGCCCCCACTGCTTCCCCTGCCACTCCCTGCAGCCCACACTGCTCCCCACGCTGCTTCCCACAGTCACTGCCACTTCCTGCGCTGCTCCCCACGGCCCCCACCTCTTCCCAGACTGCTGCCAGCAGCCCCTGCCAGTCCCTGTGCTGCTCCTCAGGGCCCCTGCTGGTCCCTGCGCCTTTCCTGTGGTCCCTGGTGCTTCCTGTGCCGCTCCCCATGGCTGCTGTAGTTTCCCACAGCCGCTGCCTGCCACCACCGCTTCCTTCCACTCTCCCCGTCTGCTGCTTCCACTTTTGGCTCCAACCTGGCTCAGCAAACACCATGGGTCTCCCAGCTCCTGGGCAGTTCACAGTGGTTTTCCCCCACCCCTCCTATGCACTTATCTTACTTTCCACTCAGACAGAGGGAGGCAGGGAACAGCTCCAGGATTGCTTGTTCATAAGCTGCAGAGGCTTCCGTTTGGGTGCTAGGGGCAGGAGTGGGGTGGAGGCAGGGTGGAACCAGGTCAGCCTTGCTGCTCAGCCACTGGGTCCTGCTTCCCCTAGCTCCTGTTGTCTTTGACATGCAGCCAGGGGCAGATAAAAACTAATTTTCTAAAATTTTTAGGGGTCCCGTGGGCCGGATAGAATGGCTTGGCAGGTCGGATCTGGCCCACAGGCC
>NW_005842523.1:1052823-1063758 GCF_000455745.1 Alligator sinensis
ATTTTGCCTGCCCCTGCCCTAAGAGATATTCTGGAGGAACCACTTCTATGGTGCATGAATTTGGCCAGTATTAGGGGAAAGAATTAGGCCACTCAAAACTTTGAGCTAGTTTGAGGCCCTCAAGAAAGGAAACAACTGTAAATGAGATCTGTGCACTTTGGACAAGAATCAAACTAACTGATTTCACACAGCTCAACAGTCATGAAAGGCTAACCTGCAACTCCTACCAACATGGCCTAGGTTCTAAGTTCCATGGGCAGTCACTGGTGTTCATCTTCAACTACGAAAGACAGAGCAAAAGCACCGTCTGTCCCGCATTTTTTTCTGAAAATACAACCTTTTTAAAACTGCATTATGGATTCTGTAAGTAAGATATCTACAAAGCTTGATATAGCACATCTAGATAATCTAGATAAGATATACAAGTGATGCTTGCAAGGTTCCCTATGGGTCTGGAAATTTGGTGGCAGGACAATGGTACCAGTGTTAATTGTGTTCCCCTGCTGTCAAATTTTTGGACCCCTGGGGAGCCTCATGAGCTGGATGACTTAACAGCCAGACCCAGGCATGCAGAGTCAGGCTGGCACTCTGGATCACATCCATGGACTGACCCCAAGTGCCAATCCTGTGCAGGATCCAGAAACACCAGACCAACCCTGTACCACTCAACCAGCCTGTGGGTTGGGAAGATTGGGCACCACTAAAACATACCGTAAAAACGTGACTCTGAATAATGGATAATAGTGTTAGATAATGCTCTATGCCAATAGAGTTAGTGGGCTGATGGTTATCCAGTTGGCAAAGTATTGTTGGAACCATTCTGCTAGTGAAAATAAAAATGTTAAATGTGCCTTCTTAATTATTTCAAATTGAGCTCTATCACCATTTTATTATTTTAATTTTTAGCAGTTACAAATGTGTTGCAAGATTTAATTATATGTTGCAGTTGTGCTTTGAAATCCTCAAATAAAGACATAACTGAGCCAAAAAACCACCATTAATGGCAGTATGAGTGATCATGGCAAGGATGTGCCAATTGTGATTATTCTGCTCATTTAACTATTTAATTGTTCAGATAATTTTAAAGCTTGTTTTTGCTCTTGTACCTGCACAGTTTCTCAGCATTAAGTTAACTATTCTTTTGAAGTCAAAGTGAATTAGGAAGAACACAAATCTCAGTAGTTTTTAGTAAGAGGACAAAGATGGAATGAGGGAGTCTATTTGAAACACCACTTACAACTATTTTGGGTGTTTGTTAAGAAATTTCGTTCTCAGAAAAATTGTGAGAAGCAAACAACTTACATATAAACAAAAGAATGAAAATAAGCAAATAAACAATATGTCTATAAGTTCAGAAATCTTCATTACCTCTTTGTCATAACTGTTAGCTTTATGCATCTATCTATAAGTAAGCACCTGAAAGAGGTAATGGGAAGTAGAGTGAGTTTGGAAATACTACAAAGTGAGTTTGGAAAAGCTACTTCCAAAAGGCACAGTCTAAGTGTGCCATGTGTATTGTGATATAGATCAGTGGTGTTCAACTTTCCAGTCCCATAGCTGGGTGAGTGGTTCAAGGTCAGTTTGCAGACAAGTCCATGGGCCTGATCCAATGCAGGGCTGGCACGCAGGGTTGGGCCACAGGTGCAATCTGGCATGCCAAGCAGATTGCATGAACACCAGATTCAGCTCTGGAGTGACCTTGCCACATACCAATGCAATCTAGTATGCAGGGCCACATCATCTAGCCAAAAAGGCTCCCACAGGTCTCAAAATTTGGCAGCAATGGAGCTGCAATTAATGCTTCCACCACTACCCAACCAAATTTTCAAACCCATGGGGAGACCCCTGGGCCAGATTACATGACTTTGTGACCTAGATCTGGCCTGCCGCCTGAAGGTTAAGCACCACCAATATAGACACATCCATGAGGCTCATCAAAGCCATTGCCTATAAACCAGCAAACGGCAATGTGAGAAACATAGGCCCAAATATGAGTTGGGCTGGGAAAGTTTTCATTACAACAAAACTTTATTTGGTGAAAATATAAAAGTAGCTACTGTTGTGGGGTCAAAAGCCAACAGAGTAAGGTAGAAGATGCCCAATTTTTTGCAAATGAAAAGTTCAGAACATTTTAATAAATGCTGATGAAACTGAAGTAAATGCTAGAAGGAGAATGCAAACATGGAGAGATGGGTAGATGATTAGATATTCTCAAAAAGATTACTTTTACTATTTGTGGTTCTCATGTCTGCTACCTCAGCCCAAGGGTTTTTCTGTCATGAACATCTTGGATTCTGGAAGAACATCTGATCTGGTTCAGTGTAGCAAACCTGGCAGAAGCACAGATCATTTGATGACAGAACTGTCCAGCCTGACCTAAGGCCTAAAAGACTGCCCTGTATGAGAGGACCTTGAACACTTGGATTCAGGTAAGACACTTAAAAGCCACAAATGGGAAATGATCCCTACCAAAGCAAAGAACATGTAGAAGGCATAGGTTCTACTGCTTTCTCATGCATCCATAATATCTGAATCCATATGCTTCTCCCTCTTTGTGGCAATCCTCTCTGAAAGAAGAAGAGGTAAAAGACTTGGGTTTATCAGCAAAGCCATCCACACCAGCATGATGATCTGGCCCTTAATTCTTAACAACACTTCCATCCCTGAGGTACGTTACCTATGTTGGTCAGAGTCCTGGTTAGAGTCTTTGACTGAAGAAAACTGTTTTCTTAAATTTTCCCAAGGTAAAATTAACCCAAAATAATTTATCTTTGATTTCATGACCTGGATTACAAGCTGCATTAGTTTTGTGCTTTAATCAGTCAAATGCATTGATCTATTAATTCTTAATGATGACTTCAATGTAAGGCTCCACTGATAAAGATTTTCTTGACCGATGCTTATAGCCAATTATTAACCAGCCATATGGGCCGATGACAATGTGATAACCGATATTTAGTAATAATGCAAGGCATTTTAAAGTACTGACATAAAGGGCCCTTTTTTCTGTTTTTGGCATGTTCCAGCAGCCTCTTGCATCGCATCATTCAGTGTCCTAGTGCTTAAGCACTCAGTGTCCTGGTGGCAGGGGTGCTTGAGCTAAAGCTCATCGAATGAGCAGCTTGGCAGCAAGAGGCACAACTCGCCACCCCCACAGCTGCCAGGCGGACAAGGGGAAACTCACCATTTGTTGAGGGAAACCAAGCATCTGGGAGCTCTGGCCCCATGGGGAAAAGGGAACCCAGGTGTTCAGGGCCCTGGCCAGAAGGCATAATTATTGGTAAACATTATCGGCTATGATGGCCAAAAAAAGTTGATGTCACTTTATCAGTGCAACCAATATACCAGTGCACCTCTACTTTAATGTTTTATTATTCCATCTTTACTGTTAGTATATTAGCTTGTATTAAGTAGACATATGCTTGCTTATACTTTTTTTTAATAAAGTCCATAAAATACACAAAATTAATTTATTCTGCTTTATTCTGCTAAAATGCAATGAGGTCATGAACTCTGAGGGCACAGACAACCTCATATAAGAATCTAAAAAATGGTTAGGTCTGTTTCTGAATTAACGCCTCAGTCCCTCAGTAAAAATTTGGCAATTATTACTGCCAGATTGACTTCAACTAACTATATATGTAATTTTATTTTCAGTTTATGTAGTATGTAGTTTTTCTAGAAATTACAATCAGACATGGCCATATCTCAAACCAAACTGAGAAAAAAAAGTTCCTTTTCAATAGGTAAACTATGATTTTTTTTCCTGCCTTCAGGCTACAGATAAGGGACTGGAAATAAAATATTTAAGTCTATGAAAAAGATTCTTAATTAATTCCCAGCTTAGCATAACAAGGAGCTAGACAAATTTTCTTAACACACATTAAAAAGGCAGTTCTTGTAAGATTTCCAGACCAAAAAGGTTTGGATAAGTACATGAGCCAAACCTCTAAATCCTTTGAGGTTTGTCCATTGCTCATTAGTACCTATGTCCTCAGGGCATAGAAGATTTCTTGTGATACCTCCAGAGGAAACAAGCATTAAAATGTGAAAACATACTTACTTGTTAAACCACAACGGCTCAAAAAGAAAAAACCCCCACGCATTACAACCAGGCACATGGATTGCCTCTCAGGTAATCTACTTGCCAGCAAACTTCTGAGCTGAAGACATTAAGAATTAAAACACTACAGAGTAAGACTGCACACACAGGTGCACACAGTCTTGCACAGGAAAAGATCATGGTGCAAACAAATCTTTTTCCTACTCTCTGTCTCATGCACACACACATGCATACATACATTTGTATCACCAAAATCCCATCCCCTGTCCTTCAGAACACTATCCCTGCCCCCTGCTTTGTGAGCTCTTATCGGTTTTCACCTATTGCACCGGTTCCGTTCCCCTTTGTTTCTGTATGCTTTAGCAGCAGCCTTAATGAAACCGACTAGAATCATGACTGCTGAAGCACACTGCATAGGCATTTCAGTATATTGTAATTTATGCTGAAAATTAACATCCAGAGTTAAAGTATAGGTAAACGTGATTCACCAGTTTAGATGATTCACTCTAGTCTTGTGTAAAAAGGGCCTTATGCCTTAAAATACCACTTTCACAAGATACAACCGAGTGCCAAAGACTTATCCAGATCCATGTGAATTATGGATATACAAATTGCTTTTCTTTCTTAAGTGTTCTTGCAGTCTCCAGAAATAGCAATTTAGAACAACTCCTCCATATGCAAGAGTCTCAGAACACATTTATATACCTTCAAAGCACCTTTGCAAGAATTAAAACAAAACCTCACTTAAAATCAAATGGTATCTCTTGCCATCAATGGAGGACAAAAATAGGTTATATTCATTTTTTATATAATTGTATCAACTTTATTGGATTTATTTGCTCCACCGTTTTTAAACTCTGTGTTCAGCAATTAGGCTTTAAACTTAAACTATCACACACTTTAAGGTTAACAGCTGAAATAGTCATTTATGTTATCACAGCTAAGGACCCAGTAGTTTCTGGAATGGTTGATACAGAATCTGTGCTGTAAAACCACAAAGCACTCAAGTTGGAGGAAGACATGAGAAACTTGTATTTGGGAGTTAAATCAGATGTTTTTAATGCCAGTGCTGGGATAATAGGTCATTTCAACGTAAGCACAGCTAAATAAAAAAAAAAGTGCAATATATGTACACAAAGACAATTGGAAACCATCTGTTCAATTATTCTAATTTTTAAAATTGTACCTGTCAGCCCTGTACCTGCACAGTCTGAAAAAACCCACATATTTACGTATATTGTAATTCATGCTGAAAATAAACATGTATATCATTCTTCTAATCTTACAATGATGTATATCTGCTACTATGACTAAGCCTTTGTTTCTCAAATAAAGTTCTGGTAACCTTAGCAGCAGGGGAGTTGAAATCAACGCAAAAGAAAAAGGTTTGATGGTGTGCCAGTGTACAATGGAAGGAAATTCAATAACAAGCTGCAGAGACAGTGGGCTTTTATCAGACACATTCAAAAGTGGTGGTGGCTACACGTCAATGCTGGACCAGAGTGTGTTACTGCAGAGAGTGACTGAGTGTTTTCCCCACAGGCAATACACTATTATTGACTCCCCCCATTAACATGTAGGGTGGATATACATTTATTGAAGGTTCTAATGGAAGGCTGAGGGACTCCTATCCTGAGGCCAGAGCAGAAAGACAGCCTATCACTTCATGTAATGGTAGCCCATGTGTGACAGACCTGACCTACATTTCCCCCTTTCTTTCTCACAACAGCCTGTCGCTGTTTTAAGAAGCTATTTTCTGAGATGTATAAAAAGAAATGCATGCTGGAGCTGCCTAGTTAATGTGTTTTACTGAAATATTATTTATAAACCTGCTTCATAAAGAGTAGCTTAAACTAGAGATGAATTATGAAAGCTGCCCTAAAACAAAACACATGCTTCTTAGGGAAAAAAAAAGATGTATGATGATTTTGAAATGCTCATAAAACCATACATTATACTGGACCTTAGAAGTAAATTACTCAAAACGTATGCCTAAAATGCTGCAACAAAATGTAGCATAGGGCACTACTTGAAATCATTAAGATAATTTACTGAAGCTGCTTTAATATCATCTATAATGACTGTAAATGCAGTCTAAATTCCATATTCATTAAAATTATTAGAAGTAATGCCACCTAATATTTTGTTAGAAGTAATTTAGTATTCTTTACTGGCTAATTATCTGTCCTAATCAATATAAACAATGTATCCAGAAAATGAAAGTAGGACAAGGGAAGAGAACATTTTATTGCAAAAACAAATAGCATTTTAAAATACCATCTAACTACTACTCCAGCCCTTGTTTTACAGAGCTGCTGCCACTACAGCACTCCTTGGCAGGAACCTACCACGCCGCTGCAGGTCATACTCTTTTTTTGTCTCTTCATTCCCTAGAATTTTCCACGCTTGATCAATTTCGATGAACCTCTGCACACGCTCCTCCACTTCTCCTGCTGGCACATCTGCGCTCTGTTTATCTGGATGATACTGCCAATCAAAAAGAAAAAGAAAAGTTGGTGGCAGTGGGGAGAAGGGTGAGGGGAAAAAAATAGATAGTAAATGCGATATTCAGTTAAAGGGAGGGGGGCAAGAAGGTTTGAAAGAAGGTGCCAAGGAAAATGAGATGACTATGTTGGGCACAGGAGATTACTGCCAGGTTAATTAGACCACTGGAATAGTAGCAAATCCACCAGTGGCACAAATGTCACAATGTGCAGTGACAACATTTTCTGGATAATTTGCTGATGGAATCATTGGTCTTATGGACAATTTACTTAGAGAGACTGACTAATGCAAACAGAAATAGGTGCACAGTGAGGAATACAACATGGGAAAAATGGGAGATATTTTAGGTAAAAGCAGCTTTTTCTTTAATACTACATCTAGCTACATTTCCAGCAGGGACCCACTGTTTAGTCAAAGCCTAATCACAAATAAATTGAATGCTTTATTATACACATCTCATCTTTATCCTTTAAAAGGTAAACAGAATATGTAAGATCAAATATACATTGCAATATATATGTATAGCTATTTTGGAAACTATGCCTCAACATCTTTAATTTTTTCCAGTTCACTGAATCAATAGCCCTTCCAAATATTTAAAGTCATGGATCACTGGCTTCAAAATTTTGTGTCATTCTAGTTAAGAAATGGTTATCTGAGGACAAGATTGTAGGATAAACCATGTATAAAGACAGAAAAAATTAAAATACTTGCATTAAATGAAAGGAAATCCCTAAAAAGAATTCAGTGGATTCTCTTTTTATTCCTTGCTATAGTTTAACTCACTTGTAAGGAATATATTTTCAGTTTTTGATACTTTGATGCTTCATATAGCACATATACACATGAAAAGCAGCAACTAGAAAGAGCACCCGGGGAAAGAATGAGTTACAGTCATGCAAGAACTGTTATCTGTTAATTCACTGTGTCATATTTCAAAATACTCTTCATCTACTTATTTTTCCTACTTCCTGGATTTAATTTCTACCCTCCATGCCAGCACACAGCAGAGTCTACTGCGGTTATAGTGACTTGGAAGGCCTTTGGCACAAGGGAATACTACAGAGTAGAATTTTGAAAAAATGCTTCTCTTTACAAAGAGGTATTCGTTTTAATTTATTGTTCATTTTGGAAAGAACAATGTGGGTGTAGTGCAAGCTTAAAACAATTGCCTCCCCTTTCTTCACAGACAGTTTTATACTACAAATTCAAAAGGACTACTGCTACTGGAGTCTGTCTGCTCACTGATTCATGTAACTATCATTTGAATTTATGAGATTTATCTGAGTAAATCTCCCAAACCATAGTAGGAGAACAGATCTTGAGGGCAAAAAGTCTCAAACCTCAAACTTTTTACACCCATTTTCTACACACACATGGTTGTGCATGCAAAAATGGTTGCTCACACAAGTTGTGAACTCAAGTATTTAGTATATGTGCATGTGTTGGCTGTGTGGGTCTATGCCCTTGAAGTCAGTGACACATTCAAAAGTAGGGACCAGCTTGACAGTTGCTGAAAATAAAGCCCAAGCATGGGTGTGGTAGAACCCAAATTCTGACTTAGGCATCATGTAAGTTGGAAATTTTTGGCAAAAACATTTAGGTCTTGAACAGGTATTCATTTCTAGCAATGGACATTTTGAGATATTTCTACCAATACCGATGGCCAGAGATGATCTGAGCAGGATGTGGGGCCCAGGGCAAATCAGGTGAAGCTGGCGGCAGTGCAGAGTTGCCATGTCACTCCACCTGGCTCCGTGGGGCCCTCCAAAGCATGGGGCCTGGGGTGGTTGCCTTGATTTGCCCCCCACAGGGACAGCCCTGCTGATGGCCATATCATTAATGAGCCATATCAGCCGATACAAATCTGATTGCTGATATGCAAGCCTGGCAGCTTGGACAGCAGCACCCGCCTGGTAAGTCTGTTGGGGGAAAGGGGCATGGGGGGGTACATATCGAGGCTCCCATGGTGAGGGATGGAGTGGAGCAGGAGCTAGGGTTGGGACAGAGGCAGGCGCTGCCCAGCCAGGGCAGGGCAGGACAGGACATGGGGCAGAGCCCTGAGTGTTTTGTTTGGGAAGTGCAAGGAGGGGGGTGGCTCCCACCACTGTGCGCACCCCTGGGGGGGGGCATGTGCCCCCTGATCTGTGTGCAGGGTGAGGGCAGGCTGCTTCTGCAGGCTGGGGCTGGGGCCAGGCTCTTCTCAGTGGGGGAGTTGGGCCAGGGCTGCGCTCGGGTTGGGTGGCAGTGGCGCTTGTAGGGGGGCTATGCAGTGGGCTAATCACCCCAAAATTTGCTGTAGCCCCCCCCCACCCGCCTTCCCCACACTGCCACCACCACCCACCCCAAGCACAGCCCTGACCCAACCCCTCCCTCCACTGCTGGGAAGAGCCCGGCACTGCCCACAGTCCCAGCCCTTCACTATGTGCACAGATCTGGGGGGCACATGCCCCCCATGCCTCCCCTGGGGATGTGCGCACCCCCCAGATGAACCACTTAGTTTCACAGTTGGTAGGGTCGGAAGAGACCTGAGCAGATCATCAAGTCCGACCCCCTGCCATGGGCAGGAAAGAATGCTGGGGTCAAATGACCCCGGCAAGGTGTCTATCTAGCCTCCTTTTGGAGACCCCCAGGGTAGGAGCGAGCACCACTTCCCTTGGAAGTTGGTTACAGATCCTAGTCGCCCTGCCTGTGAAGTAGTGCCTCCTGAGATCTAGCTTGAATCTACTCTCCATCAACTTATGGCCGTTATTCCTTGTTACTCCCAGTAGTGCTCGGGGGAACAGGGACTCTCCCATTGCCTGCTGGTCCCCCTTGGCCAGTTTATAGGCGGCCACCAGATCCCTTCTCAGCCTTCTCTTGTGGAGGCTGAACAGGTTCAGGTCTCTTAGCCTCTCCTTGTAGGGTCTGCCCTGCTGCCCCCTGATCATGCGAGTGGCCCTCCTCTAGACCCTCTCAATGTTGTCCACATCCCTCCTGAAGTGCAGCGCCCAGAACTGGATGCACTTGTAGCTCTGTCTCGCGTCCTGCCCCAGCTGGGTAGCGCCTACCCCTGCCCCACCCACGCTCCCACCCTCACCACAGTGGCCTCAATATGCTGCCCCCCACTCCCCTTCTTCTCCAGCAGACTTACCAACTGGATGCTTCTCTCTAAGCTACCAGGCTGGCCAGGTGCATGCTGTGGTTGCATCCTTACAAGCGGCATTTATCAGCCACATTATCGGCCAATCATTCAAAAAATGATTGCCAATAATGTCAATTTCCCTTTTTATCAGTGCCAATACAATAAAGACCGATGTATCAGTGCATCTCTAGTTTCCTCTTTCCCATGGAACTTCAAAAGGCAATGCCCACAGTCCCCTCAGGAGGGACGTGGGCAGTGGGGTTCCGAAGGACTCAGTCCTCGGGCCCACACTGTTCAACATCTTCATCAGCAACTTGGACAAGGGGGTAAAAGCACCCTGTTCAAATTCGCAGATGACACTAGGATGTGGGGAGAAGTGGGCACGCTAGAAGGGAGGAATAGGCTGCCATCGGACCTGGACAGGTTACAGGGGTGGGCAGATGAGAACAGGATGGGTTTCAACACTGACACGTGCAAGGTACTGCACCTGGGGACAAAGAACCAGAAGCATACTAACTCCATTCTCATCAGTGCAGAGGCAGAAAAGGATCTTGCAGTCATTATTGATGACAAAATGAACATGAGCCGACAGTGTGGGGACGCGGTCAGGAAGGCCAACCGTACCTTGTCATGCATCCACAGATGCATCTCAAGCAGGTCCAAGGAGGTGATCTTCTCCCTCTATGCGGCACTGGTCAGGCTGCAGTTGGAGTACTGCGTCCAGTTCTGGGCGCTGCACTTCAGAAGGGATGTGGACAACATGGAGAGGGTCCAGAGGAGGGCCACCCGCATGATCCGGGGTCAGCAGGGCAGGCCCTACTAGGAGAGGCTAAAGGACCTGAACCTGTTCAGCCTCTACAAGGGAAGGCTGAGGGGGGGATCTAGTGACCATTTACAAACTAGTCAGGGGGGACCAGCTGGCACTGGAGGAGTCCCTGTTCCCCTGAGCACTACAAGAAATAACAGTCACGAGCTGGCAGAGGGTAGATTCAGGCTAGGTATCAGGAGATGCTACTTCACTGTCAGGGCAGCTAGGATCTGGAACCAACTTCCTGTCGGGACCGAGGGTCGGTCTGAGGCTATGGCCAGTAGCCCGGACCGTCAGGTGGGGTTTTTCCACGACGGAGTAGAGTTAGGCACGGAAGCGTATTGGTTTTACAAAGAAAGCTTTACTTACACTGCCGATGGTCACAGTGCAGGGAGGAAACTTGCTTGAGTTGCAGTTGCACACAAACAAACACAA
>NW_005842523.1:1064178-1112352 GCF_000455745.1 Alligator sinensis
ACTCTTTCCTGCCATGGCAGGGAGTTGGACTTGATGATCTGCTCAGGTCCCTTCCGAGCCTACCAACTATGAAACTAGGAGTAGCGGGAACAGCATGACAAAGCCCCCAACCTATTCCCCAAACCAGGCACCCTGATCTGGTGAAGAGGTGGGAAGCATCATGGGCACCTATATAGGTGCCTGATGCCTGCTCCAATGCATTCTAATTGGAATGTGTCAGAGCAGACTTGATTAATCACATCAGCTGGAGCATGTTAATTAGCACACTCAAGCAGCCTCAGCGTCACGTGTATTCAGTGCCCTTGCACTTCAAAATGGCAGTGGGGGGTGCTTTAACTAAAGCTCATTTCTTAATTAAAGTACTCCCACTCTCACCCCTGCTCCCAAGCACATGTAAAGACTTACTGCTTCTCTCCTCTCCCCTCCCAGACGTCAAGCAGAGAATCTAGAAGCATTCATTCCTGTGAAAGAAACTCTCATATGGGAGAGCTTCCAGCCTAACATCTCCTGGAAGGGGCATGTTTCCTCCAAGAGAAACTGAGTGAACACTTGTACGCTTGTACTGGAAGTACAGCAACTCTGCTGATAAAAAATGGGACACCTGCATGTAGCCTTAGCAACCCAAAATGAATGCTGCTTCAGATCCAACAAGAAGAAAAAAAGTTACCATTACATCTAACATTTCAAGATAAACCCGGGCAACGGGGAGGGAAGGCATGACATTGGATGATGCAGATTATATCACAGTAATTTATTAGTCTATTTTAGTCAAATGATCTAAGAAGCCTTTTTTTTTTTCCAACTGTGTTCGAACCTTAACAGTGTTTGTTCAAGCTGGTAGCTGATCATGAACTGTAATCCTGCCCAAGTGTTAACTGAAAAGGTCACTTTAAATGTACACTGAATACTGATAAACATTAGAAGTTATTAGCTTGCATAATGGATTAACAAAAAGTAATATAGCTAGAAATAATCTACATAGCAAATGTGTCCAAGGTATACAATCAGAAAATGATTACTGAAAACAGTACTTATTTAAAGTAGATCAAATCAGTTTTTTTACTAAAAACTAAAAGATTTGTGATTGTTAAGTAGGACTTTAAAGGAAGTAACATGCTTTATTCTTATGTTTAATGTTGTGCAAATGTAAAGCAGTATACATTTATTCCTTGATTGAATCCCAAATAAACCATTTAATGGTTTAGTTTTACATCCCATGAGGAAATGACCATGTGAATGATGCCAACTAACACCTGAAATGTCTCATTAACTCTTTTATTGCTACTAGATGAGGCAGGTCTTCCTATAACATTTTCCATCAAACTAACATTCAAATAAATAGAATATCTGAAAGTCCTAGGTATGCCTCACCATACACAAAAAGCACACTAACGCAGTACAGTGAGAGTGAAATCATGACCTGAATACAACTACATGTAAACATTTAGGACAAAAGCTTTGAAACAATTAATTACAAAACCGGTTGCCCAGAACATCCTTCCTTTTGATTGGTCAAAAGCTGCTCTTAACCGTCTGCTGAAGACCATATGTTGTCAGATCCCGATTTCTGAGAGGGAGCAAACTAGTCATTAATGACTGATTGCTCACAACAACGCTAAGAAAACTGACTCCTCTCCTGCTGAGAATATTGAAGAATCAAACAAAACTGGTTCCTCTCCTACTCAGCCACAGTGAAATCATGGCTGATTGAAAATAAATTTGCAGCTTTTGAGCAGTGCCTCAACCAATGAGTGCATGAAACAATTTAGCAAGAAGAAAAGTAATCTGACCATCCTTTCAGTCACTTCAAACTGCCCCTAAAATAACTGGCCATGGTGGAAGCAGATACTCTAGAAAATGAAGCCACAAATATAAGAAGCGGGGCTCTCCACGGTGGCAGTGAATGGGAACAGAGTCTATTTTGGTCATTTCTTGTAAGATAATGAACCTAATTTTACCACTTCGCACACTGTTGAATAATAAAACAATTTATTTTTAAGGAGTATGAGTTTATTTTTATTTTCTTCTTTGGACAACTTGTTAATATTATTTATATATTTGTATCATTGCTTGCAGACAGCCACAGTCACTTGGATGCGTAACTGCTTTCACTTTAAACACGTTTCTGTATTAAAGACATTCCTCTTGCAGGACAGTAACATAACCAACTGACCTCTACAGGAGAATAAAAGCAAATGTTACATCAGAAAAAGATAAAGGAAATTTCTTTTTACCAGTGTGGTCCATATTTGGAGAAGTATTGCTACCTTCTTTGTATATTCCTTTAGAGTTGATAATGAATTAGTATCTCTGAGTTTTCTTAAAAGAGTTTCTGATGCTCATTTTACTGAAGAGTAGAACCATCCAAAGGAAGCCCATCTCTGGCTCTGTATCCAAGATTTCATGTCCTAGATGACCAAATTCAGGGTGTCCTCTGACCTGGTAATGTTCTTTCTGTGTACTCCTTACAAAAGGGGTCTAATTCGCAGTCCTCTGAGATTATTACCATACATTAATAAAGAGATGGTCCTTAAGTAATCAATGGAAAAATGAAAATGAGGCAAACTACTTTAATGTAATTAAAAATGGTTTGGGTTTTATTCATCAGGCAAAACCCAACAGATAGTGGGTCCTTGTTATACCTTTTATGTTTTGGCAATGTTCCTTAAAGATACTTCAGAGCAGACATTTATTTTGCAGGGATAATGGGGTTGGATTGATTCCTGATGCCTGCAGACTGTGAAGCATATCTTAGCAAAACACCTTCTAGTACTGTGGGAAAATCTGAGCAGAACCCGAACCCTCTCCCTTCTCCAAAGTCAGATGCCATAGTGTTAGTAGCTATGCACATTTAGATTAAAATCTACACAGCCCACTCTCTCAGAATGAAAAAAGCAATAATAATTAAATACATGCTTCCAGCTTATGAGTTATCCCTGCTTGTCATATCATACTAATATTCAGCTGTACTTTGAAGGCTACTCTGGTCTCAGACATTTTTCATTTGTCTTATTCAGTTATTTTTTCTCTTAATGAAAAATTAATAAAAATATCCACATAATTTGATAATGTTTCTCTGTGTTGTGCTTTTCCAAAATATCAAAAGTGTTTTAAGAAATTAATTAAAAATACTGTCATCAAGAGGCAGCAGTTCATATATTTCTAAAATATTCATGTGCCTTGTTCTCCTGCAGTAGCGGAAGGCAGAGCAAGGTGGAACCTTATAGACTAACCAGTTAGAGAAGCATGAGCTTTTGTAGAAAACAACCTACTTTGTCAGTATGCCTTCACTGGATGAGGGAAGCAAAAACAGTTTCATAGGATCTTTGTTCACTTACTAATGATCTTTTAGGATACAATGAGCACTATATTAAGCAACTTGATTATATTTTAGTTATTTGTCAATCAATTTACCTCTATTTTAAATCAATTAATTATATTAAGAGTATTTAAGCTTATTTTATGGATTACATCAGCTCCCCAAGATGCTGATTACCCACTGTCATGCCTATGCAAGCATGTCTGGGGCCATTTGGATCAGGAGGAGTGAGCAGAGTTTAGGGACAAACCAGGTCAGGAAGCCAGAAGGTTAGTTTGAGAACAAGGTCTAGGAACACGTTGAGTTTGGAAGCTGGGAGGTCAGATAGAAAGCAGAATCAGAGAACATGCTGGGTCAGGAAACCAGAATAAGGAGTCGGAGGAATCAAAGAGCAAGCTAGAAGAAACAGGAAAGCTATCTAGAATCAGGTTGAGCCCTGTTGCCTGGACACTTCCTGTTCTGGGTCAGAGGTTTATGTCAGGGAAGTGAAGAATTAGCTGACTACTCTGGTGCCAGTGAATGGGTGGAGGGTAGGCCCTGCTGGAGTTCTCAGGAGAGCCTTGACCAGCTGCAAGGTGGCAGGCTAGGATGAGTGAGCGTCAGGGATCCGGATTTTCCATTTCCCAAGGGAAAATGGAGAAAACCATGGCTTTTCCCCTTTGCCAGAGGAAACTGTGGATGTCTCATTTTGCTGGAGAAACCTATGGATTTTGCTGTTTTGCAAAGAGCTCTCTGCAGGCTGGCAGAGTTCCAGCTTGCAGGGTGCTGGGAAGGAGTGGGAGGAGGGCGGTCAGGCAGGGGCTGCCATGTGCATGTGTGCGCATGTACATGGCCACCAGGCAGCCTGGAGAGCGGCTCCTGCAGGTAAGTGGGGGAGGCAGGGGAGGGGGGAGGCGGGGAGAGTTGAAGTTTTTTTGTTGAGATGTAAATTTTGGGTATTTTCATAAAAAAAAATTTTTTTTTAAATCGCCGGGTTAAACTGAACACATTGTTTTAAATCATTGTCTGAAATTCATCAACTCCAGTTCCTTACACATATTTTCTCCAACCAATTTCCATCAATTAGATTCCACAGGAATTAATTCTTTGCCAGTATTTCTAATGGTCTCCTCTTAGCCAGTACTCTGGACTCCTCCTCCTCCTCCTTGGCCTTTTAAGACAACTGACCATGCTCTTTTTTAAAGATTATCTTCCCTTGGTTTCCATAATTCACTTCTTTCCCACCACTTTCTCCAAGTCATTCTAGAGAAATCACCTTATCCTGCCATTCAGTGTTCCAGGGAGGAGTGGAGCAGACGTACCTATCTTTGCTCCCCTTCTTATCTCCCCATAGGCAATGCGTAGGGAGGGCAGAGGGGGGCAGGTACCCCCCTGACAGGGCCACCACTGCTGGCGGTGCCAGCAGGAGCTCGCCAGCTCCGCCCCCACTGCCGATGGCACCTGCGGGAGCTCACCAGCTCTGGCCTCACCACCAACACCGCTGGCAGCGCCAGCGGGTGCCCCCCCAGATTCAGGAGGCACCAGTTGCCCATGTATCTCCCTCTATTCTCTACCTCTGAACAATTTCACCTACGAAGAAAATTCATCTATCATCTCCACACAGATGACTCTCATAACTCTCTCTCTATTCCTAACCTGTCTCCTTCTGTTCAAATTAAAGTCATGGTAGGTCTCTCTGCTGACATCTTGTCTATGACTAGTTGCCGATAACTCAAGCTCAACAGAGCCAATAACTGAGTTCTTCAAGCTCTCTCCGCTAACTTATTTCTCAAATGTTGGCTATAATACCATCATCCTCCCTGCTCTGACCACTTTCTCTAATACTACATCGAGGTTATGCCTGCATCTTGCCCAGTTTTTCTGCCTAATGTCTCCAAGATAGGACTTTTCCAATCCATCAATACAACTAATATTTTTGTTCATACTCAGCATCCTGTATTTCAGTTACTGCAACCTCTTTTTCTCTGGGTTTGCCAAATACAATATTATACTGCTCATATACATTCAGAACGTTGTACCAATAAGGCATGCCCCAAGAGGTGGATTGTGCATTAGATCCCATTGCACCTTTACCTGCACACGTGGAAAGGCCTCTACTTTCAAACATCACTGTGCTTTTTTATATATTCACCTCCACAATTAGAAGGAACTCCCTGTAAACAAATATAAAATCACTCCATTATTCTCCTTTGTATCCTTCAAAAACAAAAACTAAAACAAGCCACACTAAAACTTAAGACTGCTGCCTACCATTATACCTAATATTGGCTCCTTGTGTTTTACTCCGCTGTGCCTGTTGTCTGCTAATCTTTCCTTTATTCTGTTTTGGGGAAAGGAAAAATCTTATGTTCTGTGCTCGTGTAGTGACTAACACAATGGGAAGCTGGTCCATCACTACAGTTGCTAGGTAGTTGAGTTACTACCCAGGATGCCAAAAGTCCAGCCCTGCCGGTTACCCCTTTTATTATCATTATTGTAACATTTAAAGTCACTTTTAGTTGAAGTCAGACCTGGAAGGAAAAAAACCTGCTGGATTTTCTATTCTCTTGCCATCTGCTTGCGGGGACTTTATCTTTCCTGCTTTGAATGTTTACACTAGCACTCAAGACTTCATCCATGATTACTTAGTAAAAAGTTATCAGAAGGAATTAGAGAAGTGCTTTGTATAGGAAATTGTAATGCAGGCTCCCATGATCTGTATAGTGGTTTAGTCTTGGGTTATCCCCACCATAGATTTTAGTATCACCCAAAAATATCTTATATTTCATTTTACTTTTCAGCCTATGCAGTTATTGTTCCCTTCTTAAAGTCAAATTTCTTAAAACTTGAAGGGGGGAATTATACTACATATTCTGGGCACAGACAGCTGCCTCAGCAGATCCGGATATAATATTATCAAGTATAGATCAAGTAGATAATACTATGATATTAATAATTATTCTTTTAGGGCTTTTCATCAGAAAAACTCAATGTTTGTATTAATATTAATTTTCACAATCCTCCTCAAAAGATGACTGGGTTACATCCTTTTTACAGCTGGACAAACTACAACATGGATAGCACAGATTAAATATATTGTCCAAAAGAATTAAGACTGTTAAGAAAAACAGTGTTAAACATGTGACCTGTGGACCAGACCCAGTCCATTGAGCTATATGATCTAGGCCAACTCTGTGCACTCCATGTTGTACAGGGAATCAGTCTGGGGCATGTGCTACATGTAGTCCCTGAACTGGACCAGTTTTGCATATTGGTTCCCAAGCTGATCTGGATCTGTGCATGTAGCACATGCCAGTTCATGCAGTACACAAGTTGGACCCAGTGCTGCATGCAGTATAGGGAGTCCAGACTGCGGACTGTATGAGGTACCCTGCTGGACCAGTCCTTCATGGTGGCTCCAGTGCAAGTGGACAGCTTGGGGCATGATCCAGACTGGCACTGGAGCCAGTGCAAAAGTCTGGTTCTGTGTGGGTGCCACATGCAGCGCATGCTCTACACCAATCCCCTTGTATTGTGTGTAGCGTAGAGTTCAGCCCATATGCTGCATGCAGTGCTAGCCCTGGAGTGGGGCTGGTGCATGCTGTGTGTGGCAAGCAGGCTGGACCTGGTGCTACAACTGCTCCACATGGCACTGAGTGTCAGTCCATTGTTGAAGCTGCTTAGAATTTGCTTGTACTTCTATTGCCATGTGGTTATTGTAGGTTTAATTATCCAGGTGCTCAGAGTTTGTATGTGCTCTCCTTTTAAATAAATCTCAGTAAAGTAAACAAGAAAATGATCTTACTCCCACTGACCTTAAAAAGAAACTATACACACACACATATAGTGTTGTCAACTTTTCCAGTTTATCACAGGTCTTATGACATTTACCATATTTCTCAAGGCCGCAGCTCCTCGAGTACCAGTACAGAGGATTTCATCTTTCATATTTATAAAGGTGTATTTCTAATTCTAATAGTTGTGAAGGAAAGCTGAAAACAAGAACCCTAAAAGCAAGATGCTACATGGTAAAACTTTAATTTTTAAAATTTATCTCACGACTTTTGCAGAGAGATGTAATTTTTGAATGCTTAAAACTGGCAATTCTGTCCAGAAATGTGCACAAACAGAATAATACAGTTTAAAGTAATACATTCTTAGCACCTAGAATGCATTTCACCTGCTCAGTACTTTTCTGGTTCATCCTCCTGTCAGTAAGTCTTTGACAATGTTGAATTCAATAAATGACTGCATCCAGATGAGTGTGGCCATGCAGTATTTGGCACCGCAGACATGTCTGCGGTGCCACATACTGGACATTCAGTTGTTCTCCACACTGCAAGGGAGCAGTGTGGAAGGTTTTTTTGACACCTCATTATCAAGGAGTCAAAAAAACCTGCGGAGCGCACAAATGGAGCAGCGCATGCACAAGCAGTGTGCGCCGCTCAAAAGTGGAGCTGGGCCACCCGGAGCAGCAGAATTGTGTGGCAGAATTACCGTTGCTGCAGCCCCAAGAGGTCCAGAACCCAAGGTAAGGCTATGGGGGTCAGGCCAGAGCTGGCTCTAGCCAGCCCTATGGCCTCTGGGGTAACTTGCCCCATGCCAGGGACAACTAGTGGCGGCACAAGGTGTGCCGCCGCTAGTTGTCTCCAGGGAACTAAATATCCACAATGTGTGTGGATGCAGCCTATTTGTCTTATTTTTAATATACTTTGGGCCATATGCTTCTGCAGCTTGGATACTATGGAGAAGAGTGAAAAACTCTGCAAACACACACTTTAAACACAGCTGCAATCACAACTCAGTTCTGCAAATATTTGTATGACTCTGGGTTGCGCATCTGACACCCATAATAGTCAGAGAAATTTTCCAGTATTTAATGATGGTAGTTCATAGGCTATATTACCAATCACAGAAAAGAAAAATTAAAAGCTTTTGCCGTTGCAGGCGGCACAAAAGATACTTGTATTACCAACTTCAAATTAGGAACTTGTAAACAATCTCTCAAACTGGGTTAGATTTTATTATATATTGACAAGGGCTCAAACATTTTTTCTTGTGTAAACTCTTCTCTCAGTCTTCTGGCAGGTACATATAGTTGTACATTACTACTCACCTTCTCCAAAAGGATACCTGCAATATTTGTGTTGTATAGTATTGGTCACCATTACCAAATATAACAATAATTTGGATTTAAAAATAGTGCAATTTCTTAGATACCAGTATGCTAGCACTCTGTAAAACTTTACATTTCAACCTCCCTGGACACACAATTACTGACCTCAGAGTAGCTATCCTTAAACAACGAAACATTAAAAATCAACCCAAACATGAATTGTGGAACAAGAGATTATTCACAGACTGGACTGTGCTAAGTATGATCTCAACAGAGATTCTGGATTTTTATCCCATTACCTGAACTAGTTTTTATGATCTCTACTGTCCTTCAATAGGTTAACAGCTTTGATTTTTCTCCATTGATCCTTTCAACTTACCTTTGCTTCTCCCAGCAGTCCCACCACCCTTCTTCCTTTTCCTAGTCTTTGTATTTAAATTAACTTAGCCCTTTCTATTTAGTGCCTGTTCTCTGCAAATTCATACATAGCATCTGCCAAAGTAGCCTGTAGCCTACAAAAGCTGATGCCTCTCTGAACAATTTGAATGTATAAATAAATCATCCTTCTCTGCAAAATATTGTCTCCATTTTTTAAAAGTGTTTTCAGCCACATCCACTGTTTAAACACAGAATTTAGAACATGCTTACTGCATAAATGGATACCTTATATTCCTTGTCCAATATCTACAGAGTTCAGCTAATTCTATATCTTCAGAACTACAAAGTTAAATCCTGTACTACATACTGGGCGCATCTAAAAGTTAATTAATGCGCTGTAGTTAGTGCACGTTAAGTTTAGTACCTGGATTGAAGTTTAGTACTGAACATTGATTTAGTACTTGAATAACTGTCACGACAGGGTCCTACAGGAGGGCCGTGATCTCCTTAAGGCCCCCTCTCCGTGCCAAGTTGGCCCAATGGCACCCTCTATTTCTCTCCCGCCACGTCTTTGATGGTTCAAATCAGTTGGGAGGCTGCCTCACGTCTTCTTGGACACGGTCCGATGTACCCCCTGGTCCTGTAGACTCCTGGACCCCTCGTGGGTCTTGTCTTGCAAACGGGTGCTTTGGAGCACCCTAGCCTTATGGGCTATGCGTGGCTCTAACCACCCCTTATACCATGCCCCAAGTCTCGCAGCTGGGATAGACGTTGGACTGTCGCTCTCTCTCACTCTACATACACTGTTGCCCCCTCCTGGGGTTCTCCGTGCCCACTCCGGGCCTTCTCTGCGCCGTTGCCCTCTCTCGGGGCCTCAACACGCCCGTACTGGGGCTTCTCAATAGTGCCCCCTCCTGGTGCTCGCAACGCCCACGCTAGGGCTTCCCAATAATGTTGCCCCCTGTCTGGGGCTCGCCGTGCCCAACTTGGGCTTCTTAAAAGGCTATCCCCTGTCTGGGGCTAGCCGTGCCCAACTTGGGCTTGTTAAAATGCTGCCTCCCTCCTGGGGGCTCTCCGCGCCCACACTTGGGCTTTTCAATGTTGCCCCCCTTCCTGGGGCTCTCCGCGCCCACACTGGGCTTCTCAATCGTGCCCCCTCTCTGGGGCTCATCACGCCCGCACTGGGCTTCTCAAAACGCCCCTCTCTGGGGCTGGGGTCTAAGCACCCTGTAAGCTGCGCCCTCCTGGGCGCCGGGGTCCTCACACTCCGCTGTAAGGCCCCTTTAAGGATACTGCGCCCTCACTGGCGCCGGGGTCCCCACGCCGCTGTGGGTTCCCCCCCTGAGAATGCTGTGCCTGCTCTGGCGCTGGGGTCCTCACACTTCGTTGTGAGTCCCCAATGAGGCCTCCGCCAACCCCTTATACCCTCACCCAAACCACCGGTGTAATAAACAACAATATGATACAGAAACTCGAGCCTCCTGGCTATAACATAATGTAAAGCTGCCTGGCTAAACCACGTTGCACAAACGCCCTAGAGCTGCCATCCATAACTCTGCTCAAGCAGTACCTGCGGGTCTCGCTGCTTCTCGCATCCCTACTCCAGGAGCTCCTGCCTCCCTGGCTGCTGGAAGGGGGCTGTTTCAGGTCTCTGCTCCTGGGCTTTATAAGAGCCAGGCTCTGCTTCCTACAGGCAGCTGACCACTGGCAGGTGTGGGTCATTTGCTCCCTCCAGTTGCCCTGGCAAACCGCAGCTGTGCTCCTTAACCACTGCTAGGGATTTTCCTCTAGCAGTTTTTCCTCTCTAGGAGCAGGGCACCTCAGTGCTCTGTGACAATAACCAAGTACTAAATCAATGTTCAGTAACTTGCACTACTGCACAAGAGTGCTGGCGCATGGGTTTTTTAGTGACGCTTACTATGCAGTAGCCTAACACTACTGCACAATAGCGTATTAGCATTGTTGTTGCCCAACACACTACTGTGCAGTGTTATTACGCTACTGCACAGTTAGCATCTCATGTAGATGTGCCCACTGAGACCACTGCTACAGTAAAAGCTTTGTTATCCGGCATCCATGGGGAATGGATGGTGCCGGTTAATCCAATATGCCGGTTATCTGAGAGCTTATCTCCAGTGGGTTGGAGGTGTCTTTGCCTGTGCACCAGGGCTTTCACGCCCTGGCATCAGTGTGCCAGGGGACCAGAGAGGGGGCCCCGTGCAGGCTGCTTTGCCCTGGGCCATGGTCCACAAGGAAGAAGTGGGACTCGGCAAAACTGAAAGTGCCATGGTGGGACTTCCGGTTTAGCTTTTGCTGCATCGATCCACTGCCATAAACAACAGATGCCATCTACGACAGATGCCGGTTAATGGAGCATTCCGGATGGTAAAGTGCTGGATAACACAGCTTTTACTATATAATAAAAAGGACCAAACTGGCGGATGTTAAGAACTTGATATCCCCAGGATAGTAAACTAAGATTGCAACCCGGAACATTCAATTGATAGAATCAAGCGATATACAGATTGCATACTGCAATCTTTGAAAGACTTACACAAGTACTTAAATTTACATTACTGGTTGATTTTTACTGTGCTAAATTAGCAAGCACATTTTGGGGAAAAATGGTAAATAACATCCTTCATTCCATTATATCCTTTATAACAGAATTTGTTATAAAGGATAGGGATAAATGACATGGTTTGCTTTTTTTTTTTTAAATCAGTAATGACTGATCTAAAAAATTAAAAATGCCTCTCTATTCTCTATATAAAAAACAACATTTAACTTTAATCACCAAATAAAAAAATATTTAAAAAAATCTAAATTGTATTTTAATTTAAATAAGCTTGTTTTAACAAATCTATTTAAAATTAAACAGTATTATGGCCTGTATTTACTTTAATCTACTGAACTTATTCTCTTAAACTCAAAAGAGTTACACACACATTTTGATTTTTATATGATAAAAATAGGGGTCTTATAACAGGAGTCAAGATTTCTCTCCAATGTATTTCTATTGTTTTGTTTTATCCAGCCTAGATTGAAGCGTCTCATTCAAGACAAATATTTGGAAACTGTACTGAAAATTCAGAATTATTCAGAATTTTATCTTGCAATTCCCATGCTTTTAAACTGGTAACTATTCTACTGCAATTCAGTACTATTGCAATTCAGTAAAATGTTCAACTGAATGCAATGGAACTATTTAGAATCTAAAGAGGGCTGTGCTTAAGTACCTAAGTGAATGAAGTTCTGAAAATTCAATAGATGTTCATGAAGTTACTCCTGTATTTTAATGTTTGAAAGACACAGAGCAGAGTAACATAAGTAATTCCAAAAAGTACCCAAGAAACAAAAGGTAAAGTACGTATCTTGTAAGATAAATATTGATTGATGAGTCACCATTTATGCCATTAATATGTATCTAAAAATTAACTCAATATCTGCAAATATTCACCTGCTATTTTTCTGAATTAGATACAGAATATTAACTATGACCAAGGTGCATCTTTACAAGAGGCATAAGCTTAATTATCACTGCGATTAATAGCTAGGTTAGTGTACACAAAAGAAAATTCAACGAATACACTATGTAATCCTGAAGCGCTTATAAAAAAACCAAACCCACAGGTGGAGGTAGACTTTTTAGCAACAATCTTTGTTTGTTTATTTGTATTACACCGCCACCCAAAAGCCCTAAAATGGACCAGGTTAATTGCTGTACAAATACAGAACAAAAAAAGGGATATGATCTAAGTAAAACCAAAAGATAACAGATGGATGGCCGGATGGGCAGAAGGAGCATGATGGGACCGTATCAGTAAACATGCTGGACGGCATTCTCAATGTATCAGTGGACTATCTTAACAATCTGGGGAGGGAAAATTCCATAAAAATAGAGAACGTATGGAGCGCGGTAATGCAGCTTTGCAGATTTAAGGAAAATTCTCCACAAGCATGAGACGCACTATGAGAGAAAGCAAAAGTTACCTGGTCAGTTTTCAAATAAGAGAGCAATAAAAGTTAGTATCATGGGTAATCATTGGTGGGATCTGATATTTTGTAAATGAAGTCTGAAATGTAAAATAAGGGTGTGAAGGGCCTAGAATGCAAAAGACAAGCAGCTCATGTTTGATCCAGCAGAGATGAGGAAACCACTGGCCAAATGCAGAAAGACGTAACATTATCAAAGCAATAGGCTAGCGCAGGGGTGTCAAACATATGGCCTGTGGGCTGGATCTGTCCTGTGCAGCTATTCTATCAATTACTTAAAGTTGGGGAATGTTGGGGGGGGGGGGGGGGGGGGGGGGAATGGCCTGCCATAGAACCAGAGGCCCTCAGGTCCCAGTGGACATAGTGATTGGTGGCAAAAGGGCAAGCAACGGGTGACACAGCCCCAGTAGCCCTCTGGTCCACTTTGCCCATCACCACTGAAGTGGCCCTACCTCCTCAGCCAATAACTCCGCTGCCACGGTGCACCACATGCCTCATACCAGAGCCAGAATTGTGGTCACCTTGTACACTGTGAGCTGCAGTGGCTGCAGCACGAGGCATGTGGTGGCACAGCAGCTCCGGCTCTGTCCTGAGGCGCACAGCATGCAGCAAGAGCTGGAGCTACCACCAACACTGTGTGCACCAGGGGAGAGCTAGAGCTGGAGCTGCCACTGCATGGAACAGGCAGGAGCCAGAGCTGCTGCCACTGCCACCAGAGGCACCAGTGCCCCGGGCTAGATCCCCACAGTCTGGATTCAGCCCATGGAAGTTTGACATCCCTGGGCTAGGGAAATAATCCTTACAGCAACGTTCTGAATAGATGTGTGTGCAGCAAGACTGCATTGGTCAGAACCAGAGAAGAGGATGCAGCAGTATTCATACATGGGATAATAAACAATGAGTCAAAAGCTTTAATTGTGTGGTTAGACAGGACAGGCCATATCTTAGAGATGTGAAGGAAAAAGAATCTGCAAGATTTAGATGTAGACAGGATGTAATGACCGGAAGAGAGAGATCATAGCTGTGATTATGCCTAGGCGTGAGCAACAGGCAAGATGGTGGCATTAGATAAGGAGGTATTAGGGGAGTTCTGTTTGAGGAGGGGAGCTCGGTTAGAACTCTGTTTTAGCAATGATGAGCTTGCGGTGAAAGAAAGAGATCCCTTAGGACAATGGTTTTCAACTTTTTTTCATTTGCAGACCCCTAAAAAAATTCTGAATGGAGATGAAGATCCCTTTCAATTGCAAGTGTGGGTATTCATACACTTTTCATTGATCATAGTCATCTTTCACAGACCCCTTAGACAGTCTGTGGACCTCTAGGGATCTACAGAGCACAGGTTGAAAACCACAGCTTTGGAGATGTTTGCTATCCAAACGAAAACCTCAGCCTCTCTCCCTGATAGTTGGGCTTGGGTAGAAGGAGACAGGTCAGGAGTAGAGAAGCAGATCTGGAAGATGGTAGATCGTAAATGTATGCATGTTTACAGACAATTAGGCACAAAGGGAAAAGAGAAGGGACCCAAGGACTATACCATCCTCTTCTCTTGCCCTCCCACTCCCTTTTCCACCCTCAGAAAGTGGTACAGGTTTCCCTCGATTAATGTGGTGAAGGAGGGAGGGAGTGAGGCTGGGACTAGGGAAGGGGTGGGGGGAGGGGTGCCGCTCCCGGGGATGCATAAGGCAGCAAAGCAGAGGAAACAGAGCGGCACTCATGCCTTCCCCAGCTGCAGTGGCCCTGGGAGCGGCTGGCGCTAGCGGCCTGCAGTTGCTGGACTGTACCATGCTCTGCTTGTTCCCCTGCACCTGGGCTTCACTTGTGCCCAATCACCTCTGCTCCTGTGCTGCGCCATGCCCTGGTGCAGGCAGCTGGTGTCGGCTACTCTCGGGGCCACTCCAGCATGGGCTGGGGTGAATGAAGACAAGCAGAGCCCTGGGTGGTGCAGGGCATGGTACAGCCCAGGAGCAGAGGTACCTGGGGACAGGTGGAGCATGGTGCAGCCCAGCGGCTGTAGGCAGCTGGTGCCAACCACCTCTAGGGCTGCTGCAGTCGGAGCTGGGGTGAGTGACGTGCCCTGCACCGCCCAGGGCTCCACTTGTCTGCACTCATGCCAGCCCATGCTGGAGCGGCCCCGGGAGCAGCCAGCACCAGCTGCCTGCACCACAGCACACCAGGCGCCGCCTGCCTGCCCCACAGCACAGTGCAGCCCAGCAGCTGCAGGCAGCTGATGCTGGCAGCTCCCAGGGACACTACAGCCAGGGCTGTGGTGAGTGGGGCCACAGCCCTTTCCCCTCCCCCCATAGATGTACCTGCTTGGGTGGCGGGGGGTCTATGCTGATCGCATAAAAGAGTGAATTTACCTCGCATATAATGAATTATGGGTCTAAATATACTCATCACATAAGAGCGAATTCACATATAAAGAACCCACATAAATCAAGGGAAACTTGTCTTCACTTCAGCTGGAGACACAGAGTGATGGCAGAACTGAAGTCAGCCTGACAGTGGGACTTTTGCTGGAAATGCTGAGCAGAGAAAGAGATGAAATGGAGGATACAGGTATTGGAGTAGGCCAGTTTTGGGGGTTGAGAGAGCAAGAACAGACCTTATGTCATAGAAGTAGTTGAGCCCGTCTCCTTTTGGAGCATTTGGACTGCTCAGTTAAGTCCCAAACCACTGATCCCTATATGTTTTAACCTCTGGATTCTGAAGAGTATATAAATGCTACCACTGATTTGTAGTCTCTAGGTATGCTAGCAGCTCTTCCTGAGGGCTAGGACCCTAATTCTGATTCCTGGCCTTCTACTGACCCCTCGGGTTTCTTCTCAATTTAAAGCAGTATCTCCCAGAACTCTAGCCACAGAGGTAACCTGGGCTAAAACCCGAGTCTTCAGGGATCATTTCCCTCTTTATTCCTTCTTTAAGTTTTAGCCCACTTTTAATACCTCTCTCTGTTGTTCGGTGAAAACAATTTAAGGCTAATTAGGGTGTGGCCATACAAATGGTAAACTTTATCACAAGTTTAGTTTACATACCATATTATCCTAAGTAATCACATTCCCAGTTGTTAATATTGACATTCTCTTATTCACTTTAATTTCATTATATATTTATGACAAATTCATAAATATGAACTTCACGTTTGCATAAACTTGCCACGTTATCAACAAATGCCAGTTATGTATACATCACAGAACCAAAATTATTTACATACAACACCAGAATACAAAGTCAATATATAAAAGTTTCAGATTTAGAACACCCTCTCAAGCACAATATATTTTCTCTGGTAAAGAGGTGTTATTTTTTCTGGCTTCATACCTTTCAGATACAATACTGATACAACTGAACATTGTGTGTGTACAGCACCTAACAAAATGGGCTAGACCGGCTACTAGGCTCTACAGTAATACATAAAATAATGCAGTACTAAAAGACAAATGCACAAATGCTGGATGGTATATCTCTTGTGATAGCATAAATAAGTACTGCAAGTCTTTTCAACAAAAGGATCAGGAGAAAATGCAGGGTAGGTTTATAATGTAATTATGAAATATCTAAATTGCAGTCTCATAATGTTTGAGAAAGTCTTCATTGGAAACATTTTTTACATTCTCTACCTGCTTTAAGTGCCATTAGCTAAAGGCTCACCTAGATGGGTCAGGACACGAAGGCTGTAAATGTCCTCATTTGACAAAGGTATTGACATGTTCATATTAATCTGCTATTACACACAGATGCCTTCATAACTATTCAGACAATATTAAAAGCTATGTAACCTTGACTTTCTTTTAAAAATAGAATAGTGACATTTCCTCATTAATTTCTATGTTTTCTTAAACCCCACCTCAAATTAATACCATTGTTAACAGAAAACAAAAATTGAACTATGAAAGACAATGAAGTATAAGCTGAACCAAAGTATATTAAAGCTGATTTACAGTCTGAATTATTATACAGCACATTTAAAAATAACTAATTTTACCTTCCATATCAACTGATTTGTTGCTGTATTTTTCCATTTTTTAAAAAACAGAGTGTATTTAGTGCCAGATTGACTGCCCTGGTGATGGATATCCTCCATCCATACTTACAGCATACGTAGTGAGAATACTAGTTTCCCCACAAGGATCTGCCAATATACCTCAGTCCTGACTTGAAGTGTCTGCTCTCACTCAGTTTTTGGCCTTTCTGCCACAACAGCCAACAAAGGGACCAATTAGTGAAAACTTTGGTGGTGCCTCCTGCGATGTGGACATTTATCCATTGGGAAATGAACTGAGACATGATTCATTTCATATAGGCCAAACAGCCGTTATATGTTAACAATTAAGTCACCACCAAACTGGGCTGGATTCAAACCAGCAACCAAAAAGCATGAGGCTTTGTGTGTCTAAACCAATGCCCACTAAAGTCAATGGATATTCGCTTCAAAACAGGCTAGAATTGGGTCTTAACGTCTGCTGTGTTTCCCTAGCCAGTTAGTGATCGTAGAGTTATATTTTTTTATTAAATGTGACACCTTTGGATTCATGAATCAGATCAGATTACCTTTCAGTTCAAGCAACATCTTTAAGCATAAGAAAGATTGCATAAGAAAGCAATAGACCTAACAATTTGTCTAATATTATTTCAAGAACAAAGTAATCCAATAGGCCTTTCTTTTGCCTGTTTGTGCTTGTATGCTCAATTCCACCCCCCGCCATCCCTCCACCCCCAAAAGATTTTGTATCAAGTCAGTATATACTCAGCATAGGATTCTTGTAGCTTTGGGAAAAATTTAAGACAAGTAAGATGATTCCAAGGTATTTTCCCATCCCAAGAATAAAGTAAGAGGGAGAAAAAAACGTAACAATTTGCATTATGATCTAGAGCAGGGGTGGGCAAAATATGGCCTGTGGGCCACATTTGGCCTGCCAGGCCATTCTATCTGGCCTGTGGGGCCCCTGAAAAATTTGGAAAATTAATATTTATCTGCCCCAGCTGTCTGTCAAAGATGACAGCAGCCAGGGGCAGTCGGACCCAGGGGAAGCCCCAGCAGGTTCCTGCAATAGCAGGGCCTGCCCGGCCTTGTCCCCCAGCTGGAAGCCCCTAGCTAGCAAGGGCTTCTGGCCTGGGACCATAGAGCTGTTCGCACCTCCCTGCCCCGAGCAGGAAATTCAGGTAAGAAGCGGGTGAGGGGGTGGGCAGGAAGGTGGGCAAAGTGGTGGCGGGGGTGGGTAGAGTGGAAATGAGCAGGCATGCAGGAGTGTGGGGCCCATGCCAGCGTGCCAGGGCCAGCACTGGTGGGGCCAGGAGGTCTATGGAGCTGGGCTGCACTGTGCCAGGAGGAAGAGAGGGGAGCTGGCCCAGCTCCATACAGCCCCAGCCAGTTGGGACCCTGTGCTCCTGCTGCCCACTCTGGGCCTTGCCGGTGCTGGCCCCGGGGCTCCGGCACGGGTTCTGTGCTCCCAGCCGGCTGCTGCTGGCTGCCACGTTTACACTCGCTTCCAGCCCCGCCCGTCCCCGACCCCCAGCAGGCAGGGATGACTGTGAGCAGCCCCAACCCCACACTCCTCACACTCACCCATCCAGGCTGAGCAGTGGTGGCAGCGGGGAGCAGGTGCTGCTCAGTGCGGGGCAAAAATGGCCCCTCCCTCTCCCATTGCTGCTGCTCCGTGCGGCAGCCACCCAGAGCCCATGCGAAGCTGTCCTGCCTCTCTGGCACATCCCCGCCACCCATGGGGCAGCAGTGGCAATGGAGAGCAAGTACAGGCAGCCCGGTATGGGCTCCAAGCAGCTGCCACAGGAAGCACCCCAGCAGCAGCTCATGCCCTGCTGCAGCTCAGCCTGACAGGCGAGCGTGGAGCTGGCATGGGGCCCAGGCTGGCAGTGGCAGTGAGGAACAAACTGCAGCTGAGCGTGGGGGGAAAAGCGGTCCCTACCCCCCCAACCGCCAGTGCTCTCAGTGGCATCTGGGAGGCAACTGGCTCTGTGTACCCCATCCCGTACCCACTGCCATGGCTGAGCCCAGTAAGGGGCTGCCTGTGCACTGGGGCCCATGCCAGGTCAGGCAGGACACTCCACCCCTGCCCATGGCAGGGAGCAGGGGGATGTGGGCAGGGAAATGCCTGAGGCGAAGGCTGGGGAGCTGGCTCTGCTGCTCGCTCCTAGGAAAGGCAGCAGAGCCCCTTATTCCTGGACAGCCCCAACTAGGTCCCCCTGGGCCACCACCTGCACAGCCTGCTCCCCTGGTGTCCCAACCCCACCCAATCCTCACAACTCCCCCTCACCCCCATAAAAATTAAATTTAAACATGTAAATTAAATTAGTAAATTATAAAGTTTGCAGGTCCACAGTATAACAAGGTTAGGAACTCCTGCTGTTAGACTCCTGCCAGCCCACACCCCATGCTCCTATCACCCTACTCTTGGCCCGACAAGCCTCACGCTCCTGCATGCCTGCTCACTTCCACTCCCCCTCCCCCCACTGCCACTTTCCCCACTTCCCTGCCCAACTGCTGGCCGCTCTGCACCCTTGGCTCCCATACCCACAATACCACACCCACACATACACATCCCCACAACCCCCCTACCTACCCACCCACAACTCCCCACAAACCCCACGACACCTATGCACAGCCCACACAATATACAGGTTTCCCTCAATTTATGCAGGTTCTTTATATGCAAATTCGCTCCTATGCGATGAGTGTATTTAGACTCGTAATTCGTTATACGCGAGGTAAATTCGCTCTTATGTGATCAGCATAGATTGCTCCCCCCCCCGCCCAAGCAGGTAAGTCTGTGGGGGGAGGGGAAATGCTGTGGCCCCACTCACCCCAGCCCTGGCTGTAGCAGCCCCAGGAGCATCCAGTGTCAGCTGCCTGCAGCCAGTGGGCTGCACTGTGCTCCACCTGTCCCCCGGCGTCTGGGCTCACCTCAGCTCCTGGGCTGTGCCGTGCCATGGTGCAGGCAGCTGGTGTTGGCTGCTCCCGAGGCTGCTGCAGCATGGGCTGGGGCGAGTGTGACAAGCAGAGCCCTGGGCGGTGCAGGGCACAGCACTCACCCCAGCCCAGACTGCAGTGGCCCTGAGAACAGCTGACACCAGCTGCCTGCGCAAGGGCATGACACAACCCAGTAGCAGAGGTGAGTGGAGACAGGCGGAGCATGGTGCAGCCCAGAGGCTGCAGGCTGCTGGTGCCAGCTGCTCCTGGGGCCCCTGCAGCCGGGGAAGGCATGAATGCTGCTCTGTTCCCTCTGCTTTGCTGTCTTGTGCAGCCCCGGGAGCAGCACCCCTCCACCCACCCCTTCCCTAGTCCCAGCCTCACTCCCTCCCTGCCATGGGATTCTATTCCTATTTGTTACATTGTAAAGTGGGTCCGCTTTATGTGAATTCAATTTATGCAGCGTTCTCTGGGAATGCATGTACAGCATAAATTGAGGGAAACCTGTATATGTAAGACTGCATTTTCAGCTTTTATGTAATCACTTCTACATATACAGCACAAACACACACAACTCAGATCAAAAATATATTTTTAAAATTAAATTAAAATATATTATTATGGGTGTTTGATTTTTAGTACATAATTTGGTTTTTCCCCCTAAGATGGCAAACCTTCTTCCCCAAAGGACTACGTCCGGGGCAAGGGGAGGGACTTCTGGTGGCAAAGGTCAAAGGTTAGGGGGTGGGACTTTCAGTCCCAAGATGGAGACCAGGAGCTGGGCACCTGTGAAGGGGCAGGGCTACCCATGCAGCCCTCAAGAGCTTGCCAAAACTCGGTAAGCGGCCCTCTGCCCAAAATAATTGCCCATCCCTGATCTAGAGGTGTCTACATGGGAGCCCCTTGTGGTTTATTAGCAACAGAAGAGACTGCCAAAGCTGGGGTTGAAATTTTGCCTCCATGACTTCAATGGACCTAGGATTTCAAAGGATGTCTTCAATGAAGCTTCTGTGTCACCATCATCTGCAAAGTCCCTCAGTCAGTTCTAAGTGTGTATGATCCAGGCCCCAGTCCAGTCATTTTCCCTTTAAAAAAGTCTAAGATGTTAAAATAATGGTGATTTTCTGAAATGTTACACTTACATTTAATTTAATTGAAGGGTGAAAAATATTATTTTTTGCAATAAGCATGCAGAAAAGATGGATAAAATCTAAATGCTATGCAATTATAAAGGTACTGAATTGATTAAAAAATGAATTAAACAATGCTTTATGAGGAGGGATCAAGCCAACTGGACCACAAAATAAAGCTGAACAGTTTCTTACAGAACATCATGCAAAAGGGCTTTTATGATTCCATTCTTTCATGAAATATATAATTATATTACAGAACAATTTTTATTAAAACATTGACTAAGAAGAGATTAGTTTTAGTAAGTTTACATTGGGATAATTTAAAACAAATCTTATATATGGACCAAATTGGGAATTCCTATCAGAATCTACAGGAATTTATAAAAGATTAATTTACTTTACTTTTCCTTTTAACTGTACATATTACAGTCTAAACTGTTTAGCATAAAATATTCAGACTTAATCAAAGATGTTTGGCTACTCTGTTGCTGGACATGGCATAGGAACCCAGACATTAAACAGATACTACTTTAGGGCCTCATTCTCCTCGTTGAGAGAGGTAAGAGTGTCCGAGTGAAGGCAGAGTATGAACAGACTTTCATATTTTGCAATCACAAATATGCTGTGAACATTCATGGAATGTTCAGTTTTAGATAGCTGAACATTAAAAATATATTGGCCCTCTTAGTTGTTGATCAGTAACATGAAAAGAAGCTGGCAAATGTAACTTATGACTTGGCCTGTGGCCCTAGGAGAGGAGAATGAACCTTCCCTGTGCAGGCTCATTACATAAGGATAGGAATACAAGGGAATCTAAAATATATTATTAAACCTGTAAATTGAGCATTGCCCAATTACTTTAAAATTCTTAAGCAGGACACTCCTTATGCCTTTATATTTGCAGAAACTTTTATTGAAATAAAATTTCCAAATAGTTTTTTCTTACTTATTTCTTTTAACGTTAAAAGGAAAATTTGAATTTTATTTGAAAGATGTATTCACTTCATATTAGTTATATAATGTGTATATTGCCTTTTTAATGTTTTGTGCAAATTAAAGGCCAAGAGATTTTTTTTCTGAGCAAGATGACTTGCATAAATTAAAAGCCCCGACTGCTTTGAGTTACTGAGTTCCTTCTCAGAAGCACTGAACATTCTCAGCTCCTACTAACTTTAGTGAAAAATGGAGTCGTTTAATACTTTGCAGATTTCCTAAACTCATTGAAATCAAGCTGAAGTATTTCTTCAGTTGTTAAACAGACTTCATAATTTGCGCATAAAGGTCTTGTATAGCAGTTACCCTGAAGCAACACCGCACTCTGTGCTCTGTGGCCTACATGGTTCATCAGGTACTAATTAGGTAGCATGTTCTGTCAACGCTTTCATGCTTCTTCTATTAATTGATCATTCTGCCAAATTAATGACACTGCTGTACCAGCTTTTAATTCCCTGAGCTCCTTTACCTGTGAGACACAAGGAGGGAAAATATCAAAAGGTCACAAGTTAACAGTACCTGTCCAGGATCTGAATCAACAACAAAACCACTATGTTGAAAGGTTAATTATATCTACCTTATTTCTACCAATAGTCCTTTGAGCCGAAAATGCACTCATTTTCCCTAGATGGAAAGTAAAAGAAAAATAAAAGAAAAATAAAAAAATAAAACAAAAATAACACGCACGCATACACACACACGTGCGCGCGCATGAAAAGACCAGATGCTCATACACAGGAAAGCACTACACGTTTAAAAGCTATAGCTGGAAACATTTGGCTAGCTTACATTTTATTGTTATACTGATAGGTAAATTCTCTACATAAATGGGGAAACACAATACTTCATGCGAGAGGACTTGCACAAGAGTGAAATAAGACAAACCCAAAATAGCTTATATATTACAACACATAATTATATTTTGGGTAATGTTAATAGAAATTTTCCCAAAGTGTGACACACATCTAATTACCAGAACAATGTCACCTTATCCAGATTGTTAATAATATGATTTTACACATTTACAAGTACAAAACAGAAATGTAGCATTTGGTCTCAAATGAGTGGATAAAATTTACTGATGTTACTATCATGGATATAAAGTAAGCTGATCTTCTCAGGACATCTATATGGCGCACAACTCCTGAAAATATTTCCCATTCATTTTATTATAAATTACTGTACATACAGTATATAGCAGGAAAATAAATGTAATTAATATGGTGCTGTAACTATAGCATTCTAATGAGCTCTTATGTATGCAAGAGAGGTCTAAATAGCGACTGCCCTAACAGATGCTTATAATTTCATAAGAAGACTAAATCAGTATGTTATAAACAGTTAAGGGAAAATAATGTTTTATCCATTTATGAAACTGTGTTAAGATTATGAAAGCTTAGAAAAAAATCAAAATGACAAAGCAGCTGTCAAATACAACACACTACTGCCACCTAATGCTTACTAGAAGATTACCTCACAAAACATCTAAGTTCCTCTAAACAAGCATTTATGAAATATGGAGCCATCCGTACTGAGATTTGTTTAAAAATATTGGTTTTTTCCAGAATTTTTTTCAGATTATCCCCAGATAATTTTTTAAAAATGAACTGACATCATCATAGCTCTTTCTGTATCGGATCCATTCTTTCATGCACGCATGAAAAAGGCTTTAGCTTATCACGATAAATATGAGGCCCCAAATATTTCATTTCTAGTAGTAACAACTGGATACATGAGCTTTATTTAATGAGACTACCCAGATACATTTGAAAGGTAAATATGAATAGGTTTGTTGTATTGGGGCCTAAGACTCTGTGGGTTCCCTTAATCTTCCCTAATCCTGTTTGTGTACTGCCTATTAGGTAGAGAGACAAGAAAATACAATACAGATCCTAGAGACGTCTATATGCAGACAATTTAAAAATCTGGCCCTAAGCTAGCAACCTTGTTTCTGGCAAACAAAAGAAAACACCTACAACAACAAAAAAACTGTTTTTACCCCTCAATTTAATGATTTTGTGAAGTCTGAAGGTGTTCACTTCCACAAAAGTAATCATAGTTCAGGTCCTGAACTTTTTGAGTTTCCTGCATTATAAGGAGCAGGGAATGTGGTATGAAAACAGCACATCCATTCCCTGTAGTACAAGAATTCTTAATGTTATTCTTCTGAGTGAAAAGTGGGTTTAATAATCTCCAGGAAAAAAAAGATCCATCCAAAAAAGACTAGATACAAGAGCAAGAAAATGCTTTTCTTGCTTCCTCACTCTGACCCGCTTCCGCATCTCTGTTGATCTTGTCTCTACCTTTAAGTCCCTTTATAAATAAGCTCTCCTCACTAGATCTGGTTATCTGCCACTGCAGATAATAGCCTGCAATTTCCATCAAGATCTCTGTACTTTTTTCATACTAACTTTTTACCCTATGAATTACTCACTGATAAAAATCCAAACAGTCACTATATTTCCTCTTTCAAGGGGTGGGGGGAGAAACACACGGAGGGACACCTCATCTTGTATTTCAGTAAATATGGTAGTTTAGAAAGGCCTATTTTAACCAAAAGGCCTAACTTCCCTTCCTTATAAACACAAAACCATAAAATCCCAAGTAATCTAAACTAAAGCACATCCTAAAAACAGAAACCTACCTCAATCAGCCCAGGATATTGTAAACCTCCTATCCCAATGCAAAAGCATTCCAACAGCACCAGGAAGCTGCATCTGACTCTGAGATCACCTTCTCTATCTTCAGCCTCTGTCTCCAAATACTGACCTCACTATTAACAAAGTCAATGAGCTTTGTGCTACCAATCATCTCCCTCAATGTGCAAGTAAAACGCACAGTGATACCATTTTAATTTGAGTCCCTGCATTGGAATACCAAATAAGTGGTGTGCCACCAAACACCTTCCTCATTCATAAACAAACCACACAATGATCCAGTTTTCCTTCTAACCCCCACATTGGAGTACAAGATTCTCAAAGCCTAATTTCACATACTTTAATTACTATTGCCATAACACCCTCTTCCTTCCATAAAATTAGGACTGTTTGGCTTGAAGTATTTCAAGTTTCTTGTCCCCATTGCTTCTGGAAAACCATTCCAGAACTTCAATTCTTCAATTGCTTGAAATTTTCTTCTAATAATATAATTGTTTGATTTCCTGGTTAATTCACAGTGGTGGTTATGCTATGATTGATCAATATACAGACATCCCTTTCTCCGCACTATCTATGGTCTACGAGCCCCCAAATTATAGAAAAAAAGTTTTTGTTACTAGCCCCTAAGTATATGACTTTTCACTTTAAACGATTAAATTTCACATCATATTTACCACTGTAAACCAAGGTTATCTAATTTTCCCCTGTATAATAATCTGTTCACCCTTGGCACTGCCAATACATCCCAATGTTGTGTCATCCACAAATTTCAAAAGCACATATTGGATTCTTGAATCCAAGTTGTTAATAAGTATACTGCAGTACACTGTTAATATTAAATATTAAACAGGATTTGTCCCAATACTAATGAAGAACACAATAAATACTCTCTCTCCAATCAGTAACTCAATTTTCAGTGTATCTTGCTATAGTCTCTCTTTTAGCTTGCTCCTTATTGTATCTTTGAAATGAAGTATGAATCCCATCTTTTCCATATCCCACAAGACATGGTATCAAATGCTTTCTTTAAATCTAGATAAATAAGGTCCACTGCACTGCTCTTATCCAAGTCACTTACCTTGTCATACAAGGATTTTAGATCAGCCCGACATCATCATCCTTGGCTAGAACTGTTACAACTTACCTCAGTTTCCATTTCCTTCCATGTCTTTCCTTCAAAGTCTGTCCACTGCATAGTAATAAGACCAGACTAAAGGACTTGTAAATGCCAAATTTTTTTCTTCCAACTCTAGGTGTACACTCACCAAGCACATAGCTACATAAACTGGCGTTCACTACAATAATTACTGCAATGTAGGGAATAAAACATGACTGATAAATATTCTTCTGATACCATAAATTCTTAACAACAACAACTAGAGTTACTAACATGAAAAAGGACAAGCTTTTAAAAATTTCACTTTGTTCTTTCTAGTTTCTCTCACTGCAGTTAATACACAAGTGCAATTAGTAGGACACCAGGTGTTTTTACAAACATAGGTCCCATTCTTACAGGCACAAACCCTTTTCATTCAAGAGGATGTGACATTAGTCTTGCTTACAGAATTGGTCCCATTCTATAGAGTTTAGCTAAATACATTTTAATTTCTTAAAAAAATTATTTCATAGATTGTAAGGGGCTGGAAGGGACCTTGTAGATCATTGGGTCCAGTCCCCCTGCACTAGGCAGGAAAAGATAACTGGGGTCAAGTGACCACAGTGAGGTGACTGTCCAGTCTCCTTTTGAAGATTTCCAGGGTAGGTGACTGCACCACCTCTGGAGAGAGTTTCCCTTTGCAGTACACTGTTAAACTTCTGATGTTTACAATACATTCTGTTGGAACCTCCTCCCATTTTAAAGTTTTGTGTCATGACGCTACACTCTGCTACCGTATTGATCTAAATCCAAGACAAACCTAGCACACAGCCAGAGAGTGGCAAGGGAATCAGCACTGGTCTCAAGCCTGCAGTCTGGCTCCAGACTGATTCCCATATCGTTCCCTTGGCATAGCAGGTAGCCAGAGAGCAGCAAGAGAATCAGTTCAAAGCCAGAGAAGGGCTACCTGCAGGTACTTGATTTTAAGACAAGGCTTCATTTCCTCCCATGATGAACCGGGGAAAAAACCCTCATCTTGGAATCAAGTAAATATGATGCATCTCCAATTACCCTATCCCAACTCTCTTTGTTTAAGGGGGTGGTGCCCTGTGAATCTACTAGTCTGGATCAAGTCCTTGGCTTTGACACCCGTTTCTCACTATGGCTCCTGTGGCAGGTTCAAATGAGCTTGGGTCCTTATTGGAGATTTAACCCAATGAAGGTTTTAAAATCAGGAAGTGTCTGTAGTGGCACCAGAGAGTCTTTTCAAAACATACCATTTTTAGTCAGCGGGAACATAGTGTTCAGAGACTTTGCGTAAAACAGTAAAGAAAAGCCTATATGTCTAACACAATGAATATGTTAGCTTCTCTTCACTTAAGGAAAAGGGTCTCTCTTCATACTAGCCTGACAGACCAGCTGCATACCTACTGCAAGCCTCCCTGGACCTGTTCAACAGTTCCAGATTGGAAAACCCTCTCCTGCTGAGAAAAGTTTCTTATACAAGTTTTATACAAACCTATGGATGCCACTCATGGCTGTTTTCACATTCATTGCTCCCTATCCCTCTTAACCCAGAATCAGGTAGAGGGAATCGTCAGACACATTGCCCAGTCCATCTGTAGCCAAGTAAGTCCCTCTGAAGTTTACTGTCCATTTGCAGGTATTCATTTAATCACCAAGCTCCACTCACATGCAAATAATTCTTGATACAGCTGACACATGTTAGTATTAGTCATTAGTTGACACTTATTAGTAGCAACATGTCAATACCCTGGTGTTGTGTTGTTCCTGTTGCTGTTATTAGGAGTGCCATCTGAATAACTGGTACTGAAAATGTTCACAGAAAAAAATGCTGCTGGCAAAAGGTTGTTGCTGCAAACAAGCGTCAACCACAGTCAGTTTGTAAACCCAACATATCTTGCACCTAACCCAATCATCGCCTATTCCCATGTCTCTATAAAAAGAATACCTTCTTGAGACCAGGTAGAGTGCAATTCAAAAATGAATCAGCAGACTGAGTTGCACAATTTTCATACAAATAGAAGAACTGTTCACATTTTCTGTAGCTTGCCACAGATAAAAATTAAGGAAGAAAGGAATATGCAAATATCCAGGTTCCTACAGAGAAAGGCACCACAGTCAATTACAGCAGTTGTAACACAAATGGAGACCAAGCTACTGAAAGAGTAACAAGGGAGACAAAAAATCTTTTTACCAGAAGTATTCTTCAAAACTGTTTCTCCTTCCTCTTGCATACCAGAAAGAGGGGAATGTAGAATGTACAGCCAGAAAGGCAAAGAAATGAAAGAGAACAAGAGAAATTTGTGAGGGAAGTAAACAGACAAATAACAACTGTTCTGATTGTATACAATAGGATTTTTAAAACTCAAAATTAATTCTTCGCCCCCTGTAATTTTTGCATCCCACACGTTACTCAGATGAATGTTGCAATAAACAATATTCATGAGTAATGGGGATAAGCTGACCTAGTGTTTCTTGCTGTAACCATGCGATAACACCAGCTACACATGGTCAGGAAACTAAGTTAACCCAATGCAATGGAGGAATTTTTAGAAGTGTATTACCAAGTGAGTTTTAACAACGTTTTTCCCTTTAGGGTTGGGTGGGAGGGAAGACATACTATATGCTAGAAAACACTTCTGTGCAGATAAAGATCTGCCTGAACTTCAAAAACAGGTAGATAAATCGACAAAGGATTATCTAATACTGAATGTTTTTAGAAGCCAGAGATTTTCAAATGCTAGCAGGAAATGAGTGCAAATTTTGTTCAAGAAATACTAACGCTCATTTGGTCAGGAGGCATGCTATCTCAGTTGCTAGACAGTAAGAACACCACAAAACAAGATTTCTGTCTGTGTAAATACAGCAGAAGAAGCACGTGCATGGCCAAGACTGGAGTGGTTGGCTCCACCTACCCACTTTCTCCAGCACTATAATACTGCAGGAATAGATCTATCAAACAGAAGCAGAACAAGCCACTGTAAATTATCTTTGTGTGTGGAAGCTGTCAGCTTGAGATAGAAAGTTAGCAGTTGTCTCCCTCTTCCCCACCAGAAGTGATGAGTTTATGTTCTAATCTATTTCTGTGCATCTTCCAGCTTACCATTCCATCCTAGACAATAGCATTCATTTTCAAATTGATTTGGGGTGCCCAACTTGAGGTACCATCAAAAGGCCTGTAAAGTTAAATCCCTTTATAAGAGTGATACTCAGACTTTTAGCCCCATGGGCCAGATGAATGGCATGGGACCAGTCAACAGGCCAGATCCCTGTGGGGGCCAGTGCTGTAGGATCAGGCCCCACATTAGGGCCACACTATCTGGTCCACCAGACTCCCCACAGTTCCAGGAGCAAGGAAGTGGCAAGTAATGTTGCCATCACTCCCCCATCAGCAAATTTTTGGACCTGTGAACAGCCTTGCAGACTGGATAACGCAGCTTCACTGCCCAGATCTGGTCTTCAGGACAGGGATGGAACACCTCGGCTTTATAAGACACTCAAGTTGGACACCCAAAGATCAAAAGACGCTTTTGTAGATTTAGACTTGTACATTTGTCTTCAAGGAAATATGTCCAGCTTCACTCCAATATCTGCCTCACTGCTAATACTGTGTTTCTGAACCCAATGCTATTCTTTGCAACTACTTTGCACTTCAAGCCACAGTCCTCCTACATCAGTCAAATCTCACCTCTTGGACAGTACAAATTCCCTTAACCAAGGTTGCCAGCTTCTCAGAGTGTTCTGCCATGACCATCAGTAGTTGATACAAAAAGCATCTTAATAGCAGTCACTCAATTGCAGAAGAATACAGTGGATTACTTACTCTGCAAGTTAACCCTTTCAGTGCCACAATGGGTACGTTCAGTTTCTCAGGATTATGACAGCAGGCCATTCAGACATATCAGAGGAATTTAGGAGTATTCAATATTTTGGCTCCAACATTTAACGGCAATTAGCCATCATTAATCATTGCTATGCACACAAGTGATTTTCTTCTTCACTATATGTTTGAAAATTATCAGCAGTTAAAGATGTAATAGAATAATTTGATCCAATTATAACTGATTTACAGCATACTGGAAAGGATCATCATCAAGGCTGGTAAGCTTAAAACGAGATTTATTAGCTGTATTATAATTTGCATGCACGCAATTGTGCTTTTTCTCTGCTCTACACTTCTTGTGCTTTGTGAGCAAAAAGGTTATCAAAATGTCCAGCAATCCTATTATGACACAGATTTTGATTTTAGGAACTAACGGAGGGCATTGAATTGTATTTCAGGATGTCTTTATGGTCATTTAAATTTTAATAGCCATTCATTTAGCAAATAGATTTTTCAAAATACATAGGATGAGTGCATAAAAGTATAAAATGTATATAACAAGCCAGAGTTTAAAATTTGTTAATCTCTATCCATAACAGAATAATCTACTGTTAAAAACATCTCGAGTTGTACTGACACCAGTCTAGTGGTCAAATGTCCTTTTTGGTTTATGTTAATCTGTCTGTCATCTGCCTTCTTCATTTTCCTTGCTCTCACAGATGAACAGGCAGAAAGTAGGAGAAAATCCTATATTAGAGTAATAGTCACAAAAAAGAGGTACCTGGGAGCACATCAAACTGAAATCATCTGCATTTTGATGTCACATTTTTAGCTCAGACTTTATTAAGGGAGTTGATTCTTGAACATCCCCTGCCTTGCAGTCCAAGAAGAAGATAACGATAATATGAGCTAGGTTTTTATGAATGGTTTGCTTTTTTTGGATCTGGCATAGATACGACACAAGTATCTCATACACAAAGACAAAAATATCAATGAAACCTGTCAAAAAGTTCCTTTCATAAAAGGTTTACCTGACCCAAGCAATTCCAACATCATGAAGCAATTAAATGTTTTATCCTCTTTTAACTAACAAACTGCAACTTCAATAAGCATCAGATTAAAATAAAACAATGGGGCTAGCCAATACTAGCTCTTATCCACTGGATAGTACACTATCATGAGCCTTAGTTTAAGTTCTTGGTTTGTTATAGACAAAGTTTACAGAGGGAAGGAAAATGCCAGTGACAATATACAAATACCAACGAATACTAGCATATCAAAAATTGTCTTACAAGAGAAAAGAGCTCTGAAGTATTTCTGGCATCAATACCTCCCCCACAAAAAGCCTACTTTAGCCAGCTAACGTATGTACATCCTTTATATACAGAAAAGAAGCAAGACAGTCGCATTGATTTTAAAAGCAATGAGGTCTTCCTCTAATCTGTATGTTTATAGTGCTCTCTAACCATCAACAGTCAAATATGGATCTTAAGAATATTTGACCTTGCCAGACATGGGAAGTATCAGCACTTTAGAAGCGATGGGAAAAATACAACGGATCAATAACGTGAGTTTTCAAAAGCCACAGAACAAAGCAGTAGCATCTTGTGCCCATCCCTGAGCTTACTTCATTAAATCAGGCTGACAATCAAAAAACCATACAAGCACTGAGCAATGAAGTTCTCAAAAGTATCTTAAAGTGACTCGGGATCCCAAGACCCATTTTTAGAAATAACTGGAATACATAAGTCACTTTTTAAAATGGACATAGAGAAAAATTTCAAAAAGTACCTAAACCCATGTCCAGAAGAGCGTTATGTGGTGCCGCAGACCTGTCTGTGGCATAACACACCGCACATGCAGGCATTCCCTGTGCATCTACCTTGCAGAGCAAGGGGTTTTTTTGACCCACAACAAAAAAAAAGTGTGTGGGGGGGTGCATGTAGTAGCAGCACACACCACCCAAAACAAACCCGGCCAGCCAGAGCCACACTCCAGCTGCAGGCCAGGCTCCCAGGATCCCTGTTGCTGGCCCTAGCCTCTGCTAGCCCACTTCTTGTAATCTGCTGCATGCCAAAGCACGTGTGGCATGGGCATTCCCTGGGACCAAATAGCAGTGGCATAAGATGTACTGCTGCTACTTGTCCCAGGGGAAACAAATGGATGCGCTCATCTGGATGCAGCCTAAGAATCTTTTCTTCTTCCTTTTTTTCCCTCATTCTCCTTTATTTTTTTGGTAGAATTTTATAGCCAACATCCACTAAAATTATGAGTTCTTCCTTATAATAACCTCAGGATTTCATAGCCATTGTTATAACTATTGTGTTATCATAAGTCATTTCAAACTCAATTCATATAACCAATGACAATCTGAATCTAATGTTCAGGTTAAGTTTGGGAATTGGAGAGCTGGATATTATATTCTTGTCATGATTTGATCACTGCCTTCTTCTGATCTGCGGTCAGGGATCATCTTCCCAATTCAGTAAGGGATTTGTTTTAACAGTATATCCTCAAGACTAATGAAGTTTTAGATTTTCCAGGTGATTCTTAGGGTGGATTCTGATGACAAAACGTTCTGGTCATCTAGTTAGATTTTAATAAGGAACTTTTTCACTGATTGTTGATAGAACTATCTCCAGTCACTTTCTCCACAAAATCCTTACTGTCCTCTCTGATTTATGTTTTATCTGCAACATGTGCAGCTTGCTAAAGCAGAACGATAATAGAGTGGACTAGTTCCACATTTTTGCTACCTGAGTTTCAGGAAGTATTGAAGAGCACACAACCCGTGCTTTGGCTCCTTCTTGATCAGCAAGGACCACTTCTAGGTTGTTAGCTGGTGGAGAATAACAATACCTCCTTAGGGACCAAGTTGCTTTAAAGCAGGGATGGGCAAAATATGGCCCAGGCTGGCAGTGGGGTGGGTTACAAGCTGGTGCTGAGCGCAGGGAAAAGTGGCCCCTCGCCCGCCCCATGGCCAGCACCCCACGCTGCAGCCACCTGCAGCCTGCCTGGGGCTGCCTGTGCCTGCTCCAGGCAGCCCCGTGCAGGTTGCGAGTGCCTGCAACGTGGGGCACCAGCTATGGGGCAGGTGAGGGGCCACTTTTCCCCACACTCAGCACCAGCTTCTTCCCTGCTGGCGAGCAGGGGGTCAGGGCTTTGCGCTGCCCCCTGCCCGTACTGCAGGGCTGGGGGGCACTGGGTGTGAGCGGGTGGGGAGCCAGTGGGAGCATGGGTCCTGCACTAGTGTCCCGGGGCCAGTGCCAGCGGGGCCCAGAGCAGGGTGGCAGGAGCGCAGGGTCCCAGCTGGCAGGGGCTCTATGGAGCCGGGCCAGCTCCCCCCTCCCTGCTGATGCAGCCCAGCCCAGCTCCACAGACCCCTGCCAGCCTGTGCCCCACTTTGGGCCCCACTGGTGCTGGCCCTGGGACATTAGTTCCAAGATATTGGGACATTGGTCCCAAGATGGTGACCAGGGGGTGGGCCACCCATCAAGGGGTGGGGCTCCTGTCAAGGGATGGGGCTACCCATGCGGCCCTCCACAGCTTGCCAAAACTGGGTAAGCAGCCCTCCGCTTAAAATAATTGCCCACCGCTGCTTTAAAGGAAAGTATACTTTAAAGAAAACATGTAATTATAGATATGGAATCACTTTTCCACCTCCTTGTAAGTCTTCCAGAGACTTCACAACAGATTCTATTTTAAAATATTTTCTTTGTTTCTATTAATACCTTACACAACAAATCTCTTGAACTTGGTTTATACATTGCCAATGTGTGCTGGAATATGAATGTGACAAGAACAGATCATACATTAGTAGCATCTCAAATTTCAGCTACCTCTCCCTTACTTCATACTAAAGCCTGTACCTCGCAGGGCTAGAAAACAAAGAAAACGTCATATTTACTTGAATCCAAGGTGAGGCTCCCCTCCCACCCATTTAACATGTGGTTGGGGTTGGGGTTGGAGCTGCAGCTGCTGTCTACCCCCCTGCTGCCTCTGCCCACCCAGTCATATTTGCCTCCTCTGCAGTTTCTGCCCCCACCCCACCAGCTCTGGCTAGGGTGGCCATCATAGAGGACATTCCAGTTTTCTGCTACTCTGTCCTCTATTGATATGAAACCTGACGCCTTTATGTTCTCTATTTTTCTCTTCAGCTGTCTTCTATGATAGCCACCCTAGCTCTGGCCCTAGGCCGGTCTCACTCCAGCCCAGGGCATGGAGCTCATGGTTACTACAGCCCCAGCTCAGCTGGGTAGTACCAGCAGCAATACAGCAGCCCCAGCTTTAGGGCCCGGCCAGAGCTGCCACCACTGCAGCAGCTGTTGCTGGGCTAAGCTAAGTGTGGAGCAACCATGTGGTCTGTACCTCAAGCTAGAGTGGGGCCAAAGTGGAGGGTAAATGACAGAAGGGCAGATGCAGGGGCAGAGGCCACAGGGGTAGGTAGCAGGGAAGGCCAGGCCAACTGCCTGCCCCACTACCACCTCTCCCACTGCTTGCCCTACCGCCTTCCACCTGCCCCCCTGCCACTGCCCCGCTATTTCCTCCAGAGTGGGGGATATTTTTAAGATGATCCTCCAATAATTAGATTCTACATATAGAAAGTTATAACAAATTTATAAATTGTCCATGTCTAGAAACTAATTATTGGTGATGACCTTAAAGTTAGAGTCATCTTGGATTTGGGTAAATACGGCATTAGAAACCAATGACTCCAAGTAAGCTGCAAACAAAAATATAATTAACTTTGCGCCAAGTGGTCAATCCAAATTTGGAAATGGCTTGTTGAGCCTGAAATCAGTTTAACATTATCTAGATCAAGGGTTGGCTACCTTTTACTAATGGTGGCTACAGCTTCTTACCCACCCACTGCCACAGGTCATCAACCCTCTGCTGCTTTCCCAACCATCCTGGTCTGTGTGGTGGGTGGCTCTCTCACCACCTAACTGAAGCTTCTGCTGAAAAATGTGCCTCTGAAAAGTGTGTGAGCAACAATATGGACCAGCTAATTCAGAGGCAACTGTAAGTAGAAGCTGCAGTGGCGGGGCGAAAAAACAGCCTTCCACGCAGAACGAGTATGGCTGTGACAGATGCAAGTTATTGGCCTGCTATTGGTAAACCACAGCACAGAATGTAGGCTGCATAGGGCAGCTGGATGGCAGCAGGGTATCAGCATGCAGTTAATAAAACACGGACCAGATCAGAACTTCATGGAACATAGCCAATCTCTTCATGGGCCACAGGTTGCTGACCACTGGCTTAGGTTACTCCAGTAAATAATGCACATGAAAGACTACCAGTTTCTTTTCTTGCTAATATGCTATTATGACACTATTTGTTTTTCTAATATTTAAATTATAAGAGTTGGATTGAGTTTCCTCTTCTTCAGTTAGGTTTATATTATTAATGTTTTCAAGTATATTTAGTATTCATGAAATTAAAATAAGAAGGTGGCACACTGCTGCAAATATCAAATAAAAGGTGTGATGTAGCATAATTACAAAAAGGGTCCTACAGTACTCTTAACATAAGCCTACTTGTCCAAATGTAGTCCAATATGGCTTTTACATCTTTGCTTCCGAGTGATTTTGCTCAGAACATAGCACAGTGGAAACTCTACACTGGTTGGCATCTAAGCACCATAACAAGGTAAAATATGTTAAATTGCATCAAGAACTAATGGGCATAGATGTGTTTTAAACTAAGCAATATTCAAATTCCATTTCATTAGGACCACATAAGCAGAAGTTACATGCAAAACACATTTCAAAGAAAAAACACTCACAATTAATCCCTTGAGTACTTCCAACAAAAGAAAAAAAGAAGTACGTCTAACACTGTAGTTTTTCAAATAAAAAGGGTGCAAACTTAAGCTAGTTTTAAAAAATTCAGAGAGTGTATTTAAATGATGCTTTCCCTAAAAAGGGGCATACCTAGAGTTCGAATTTTCTAACTTTCAGGGTTCCAATTCCCCATTTTAATTCAGCATCAAAGATTTGTTTTTGCAGTTTGAAGTTAACTTTAATAGTTACAAACTAAGACACAAATCTCACAATTGTGTATATGCACATTTAACTTTATATGTGACCTCAAATGGGATTGCTTGTCTGCAAAATTAACATACAAACTGTTTGTCAAACTGAAGCCAGCATCAACAAAAAACAAATATCCCTCATGGGGAGGAAACAGCTGGCATTCACTCATCTAGTTTTTTAAATGAAAATTTTTCTGTATAAAACTAGAGATCTAACAGCACCCTCTTTCCATTGTCAATATGATAATTGTCTTCCCTCTGTGTTTGATACCCTTACATTCTCTATACTTTCAGAATTTATAACTAGTTTAACGCTAATCTATACATGAATTCTTCTAATCAAGAGAATCTTAGTGTGCACATAAGTGTTAAGTGACATTTTATTCCCTTCCCACATTAAGAAAAGAGCTTCCTGCACACTCCTTGCTCAAATTACATGGAATTTCTTTAAGATTAGGGCACACATTGTAACAGCAGCATATAATTTTCCTGCACAATAATTCTTTTCCAGCTGAAAGGTATCCTATAATATCATCAGCATCAACACGAATAGACACCTGATTTTCAGCTAGACAAAGCTTATGTATTTGGTGGGTTTATTCTCTGTAAACAGCAATTTTCACTTACAGAATAGCTGCAAGAAAATTTGAAAACAACCTAGCAACTCATTTTTGACCCTCAAATACTGGACAAAAAAAGACTAAAAATTGTAGTCGTAGTACAGAAAAGATGGTGTACATTTTTTTTAATGGAACTTATTTCTGTTAGTCTAGTTTTATACTCCAACTGTTAATTTAGTACGTGTTCAATATATGAGCAATGCCTTTCACAGACTGCAAAAACTGTGTGGGTTGCATGACTAGCAGCACAACCCAAACCCTCCTTATGCATTTATGATTGCATATTATTCAAACTACAATCCAGCTATGAAAAATGTGGTAGTTATCACAAATATTTCAAAACTGTGAACATGTCCTGAATATCAAAGGACTACGAACCAAATTCAGGATTGATTTTGAATACAGCTACAGCACAATTCTTGAACTCTGTTTTTCCCATACCTGGAAATCTCATGTTCCTCTGCAGTAAATTCTAGGGTTGACCTGATTAAAATAATTCACTAAGGAGCATCTCCAATGGACTGCGAGAGGGACAGAACATATGCTTCTATTAATGGTTTCAAAAGCTTACCTGGGCTAGGATTCAAACAATCGCAGTATGTGCACTGATCAGGACACTGCCTCACATAGCTTTCAAGCACCTGGCCCAGGAGAGCAATTCAAACCAACTCAGCTGGATGCCAAGAATCCTTAAACGGTCAATGGAGAGACTAAATAGATGCCAAGAAGCAATTCAAGTTTAAGCATCTGGGTGCTCTATTCAGAGAATGGAGAATGTTAAGAATGCCAGGAGACTCTTAAGAGATACGAAACAGGAACCACTAACTCACGCTGGTGTGTATAAACTCCCAGCTCTCTGGAGGTTAGGCACCTACTTAAGTTATGCATTAAGGGTCACAATGTTTTCAAACACATGTTTGAGGGTAGCTACATAGCAGACATCTGAAGATAGGTGATTCAGAACTTCTAGGGTACAGGAAAATATACACTTCTAGGGCACAGGCAAATGTAGTTTCAAAAGTGGAAGAGCAGTGGATGAAGGGGGGTTAAAGTTGGAGCAGTTCTGATACATTTGTCTCTCTCTCAACTTGTGCATATCTAACTGTTATAGCATAAGGGTACCTGTATGTTCCCAAGCACCAGCTCCCCCCACCCTCCTTTTGAAACTGCTCTAAATATATTTTCACCCATGTCCATAGCCATACTTGCATGGTGGCATCCTACTTCAAACCATTTAATAGGGTGCTTGCCCAAAAGTGGGAGACTTAGGTTCTAGGTCCTCCTCAGCCTAACCTCCCAGGAGAATGTCTTAAAACACATGAGGTGAGGACACTCGCTAGTGGGAGAGCAAGCAAGAGGGACTGCAACACTATTAGTAGTGGTTAGGACACTCCCCTTGGAGGGCAAAACTTCAAGTCCTTGGTTATTTCTACTTTAACCAATGACTACATGATGCCATCGATGACCAGGTCAAAGTGCTGAAATCAGAGGTAAGGATGGAATGAGAAAGCCTTAACAAGACAGCCAACTGTAAGAATAATGGGGCAATCTGCCAAAAGTGGGGGAGAGCAAAATTAAATAATTTATGAGCATACAGAAGATAATAAGATATTAAAAAACATGTTCTGTGTATTTGTCAAGAACACACTGTGTCAAACCAATCCAATCTTTTTCAGTGGCAGGGTAGGTGGTCTAGTGGATACCATAAAAGCAGTACATGGAATGTGTGTGACATTATCCCACATGGCATTCTCATAATCAAACCAGAGGAATATGGTTTATGGAAAATCACCAAAGGTGGGTGAACTACTAGTTAAAAACGCACATTCAAAGAGTAGCTATTAATGGTTTGCTGCCACTCTGGGAAGCCATTTTAAGTGGGTCTGATCAGGTCTGATCAGGGTCCATTTCTGTTCAGTATTTTAATTGACTTAGTAGATGAGCAAAAAGTATGTGAAGAAGATGCTAAATAACACCACTCTAGGAGGGATTACAGGCATTTAAAAGAACAGGATTAGGATTTAGAATTTAATATCCAGATAAACTGGGAAAGAGACAATAAAATAAGTATTATATTTAGCAGGAAAGGATCAAATCCACAAATACAAAATAAAGAATATTTATCTAGTCAGTAACGGTTACTAGATGCTTTTCAGCAGTATTGTGTCTGAAACAGTTTGGAAATCAATACTGCTAAATCCACGGTGCAGGTTTTTGGAAACTGAAGGAGGAAACAGGTATGGCTTTTACAGAAAAAGAAACTGGAAGTTGTATCCCTATTTAAATACTTTGGAATTGAGTTTAATAAAAATCTGAACTGGAATAAACACACAAAAATGTAAGCACTATAGCAAAATAAGTTTTGAGTGGAGTTTTTATCCTTTTACAATAAGACTGGTACAAGGGTGGTACTGGCAGCACTAAGGCAAGGGGCAGAAGTTACACATATAAGCGGTCCTTGACTTCAGCTTCTCGATTTACAAGCAACAGCACTTACGACCTTTATAAACTGACACCATGTTTCGAAGTTCTGATGGGGATTTCAACTGTATGATGCTCGATACATCTGTGTCCAGCTGGTAAGTCTGGTAAGGGAGTGGGGAGGGAAACAGTGTGGTGGAGGGGGCAGATCAATGCCCCCGCAACAAAGGACAGATTGGAGCAGGAGCTGAGACAGGGGGCTGGGGCAATTGCTGCCCAGCCAGGGCGAAGGGGGGGGGCGGAGCACGGGACAAAGGCACAGCTCGTCCAGGGGGCATGGAGAGGGGGAAGGCTCCCGCTGCTGCGTGCCACTAGTCCAGGAGTTGCTCATCTGGAGGTTTGTCTGGCAGCTTCCACCACTGCTCCTGCCGCTTGTCTGGGAGGGCATGGGAGGGGTATGTGCCCCCAGATCTGCATGGGGCAGGCAGCGCCAGGGCTACAGCACACTGCACTCTGGGTCAGCATGGTGGTGCTGGGAGCGGGGGTGGGGTGGGTGTGGGAGAATTGCTGCTCTGCCTCCAGAAGAGTGGCGCACAGCAGTGGGAGCTGCTTCCCCCACCATGCCCCTGGATGAGCTGCAGCTCTGTCCTGTGCCTGCCTCAGCTGGGTGAGCAGTGGGAGGCATGGGGGGGGGTGCCCCCGAATTGGGGTGGGGCAGGCGGCGGAACGGGGGCTACAGAGGGGACTGCAGCCACCTGAAAATTTGTTGTAGCCCCGCCCCCCATAGCCCCTGCCGCCTGCCAGGAGCAGAGTGCAGCACAGCCCTGGCTTCACCCACCCCGTGCAGATCCAGGGGCACATGCCCTGCCCCCACCCGGTGCTCTCCCAGATGAGTAGCGGAAGCCGCCAGACGAGCAGCTCTTAGACCAAAGGCACGTAGTGGTGGAAGATACCCTACCCGCGCCCCCCAGATGAGCTGCGCCTTTATCCCGCCTGCACAGCACTTGTCCTAGCCCTTGTCCCAGCCCCAATTCCTCCTTCGCTGCTGGGGCGTTGATCTGCGCCCCCCAAGCCCTTCCCTCCCCCCTTCCCTTGCACCAAAAAAGACTTACCAGCAATGCTCCCTCTAAGGAGTAGCGGTCCGTGAGTGCGTTGCCTCGGTCAGGTGTGGGACACTTACTGAAGGGGGCTGAGGGCTGGACGCTGGGGCCTAGAGGCCGGGGGCTGGAGCAGAGAGGCTGGGGCTGGAGCTGAGAGGCTGAGGCCAGAGGCTGGAGGTATTGTGCTGCAGTCCCTCTTGCTTGCTCTCCCACTAGCGAGTGTCCTCACCTCATGTGTTTTAAGACATTCTCCTGGGAGGTTAGGTTGAGGAGGACCTAGAACCTAAGTCTCCCACTTTTGGGCAAGCACCCTATTAAATGGTTTGAAGTAGGATGCCACCATGCAAGTATGGCTACGGACATGGGCAAAAATATATTTAGAGCAGTTTCAAAAGGAGGGGGGGAAGCTGGTTCTTGGGAACATACAGTTACCCATATGCTATAACAGTTGATATGCACAAGCTGAGAGAGATACAAATGTATCAGAACTGCTCCAACTTTAACCGAGAGGCTGGGGGTTGAAGCTGGGGCCAGGGAGTGGAGGCTGGGGACAGGGGCCGGAGCTGAGGGCCAGGGGCTGGAGCTAGGAGCTGGGGGCCAGGGGCTGGAGCCGGGGTCAATGGGCTGGCGTGGGCTCCACCGGCTCCGGGGAAGTGCTCCGCTCCCCCACATCAGAGACAGGGAGTGGAGCACTTCCCCGGAGCCTGCAGAGCCCGCGCCAGCCCCCGGCTCCAGCCTCCATCCCTGCCTTGCCTCACCTCAGGGAGAAGCCGTTGCCTGCCCACTCCAGGGAAGTGCTCCACTTCCCGGCCCTGATGCAGGGAAGCGGAGCACTTCCCCGGAGCCCGCGGCAGGCTCCCACCCCAACCTCGCCTAGGAGCTTCAGCTCCTCTCCTAGTGCGCAGCCTTGAAAAGGCTGTGTGCAGCCACACTTTTAGTTGTGCACAGCCGCGCATGTGTGCACCTTAGAGGGAACCTTGCTTACCAGCTGGACGCAGCTGTATCGAGCATCGTAAAGGAACCAATCACCCATTTATAACATTGTTCCTATGGGAAAATTGTTTCCAAGTTATGATGTTTCAACTTAAGACGTGGTTTTCAGGAACCAATTGTGCTGCAAGTTTGAGGACTGCCTGTAAACTGGTTTAAGTAATCAGAAACTGGTTTAAACCTGTAACAGAACAGGAGTTCAGTGCAGATAAACCACTTTCAAAACAGCCAAAACCAGTTTAAGATAAACCGGGCTGGATGCAGTATCAGACTGAACTGATTTCGGTTAGGGGTGCACCGCAGAAGATTTTCTTGGCCAATGCTGATAGCTGATTATTAACTAGCCATATTGGCCGATACTAATCCGATAACTAATATTTAGTAATAAAGCTCACTGAATGAGCTTTAGTTCAAGCATCCCCACTGTAGCAGAATACTATCCCTGTCTCTCTCCAAAACTCTGTTACCTGACAATTTGGTTACCATGGTCACTCCTCTGTCCCATCTCTTCATGTGACCCTGAGCTGGATACATTCCTGAGGGAGGGGGGAAACCTGCTCCCTCTGCCTACATGACTGGCATCATATACCTGGGTGAGGGGCTTATGCTCCCTATTGTTCTAAACAATGCCACCCTGACTGGGAAGGGGCTAGAGACCCTACCAGTCTACCCGGCAATGCGTGATGCATTTCAAATTGGTTGGCTGGCAGCCAACAGGTGTTGGTCTCCATTGGACCAGGAAAATGATGTCATGAGGTCTATATAGTTTAAGGACTGCCCAGGAGGAGGGGCAGTAGCCATGATGAAAATTTAGAGAAGCCAGACCATCTGAAACTTGCTCTCTCTTGAAACTCACAGTCAATGAACTGCCTGCCTCCACAGGGAATCTCCACCTGCCTCTGGATGATACTCGTGAGTAAGCTACCCGAGATCTAACTAGATATATAACTTGCAGTAACTCAGATGCGTGATCAAAGGTTACCCAGCCACCTTGTTTGCTCTATGGGATTTCTCTGATATTGCTTTACCCTATTCCAAACCTCCTCTTTGTAACCAATAAAGTTCTCATTTGTACCTAGTGTGGGAGACTTATTGGAAGAGGGGCTAGATTATGCGTTGGGGTCTCCTTGGTTTAGCTGACTAAGGGAGACCATTATTTGTGCTTCAGATTAAGGGAAGCACCACAAGTTCTTGAAGTGGGTCGAGTACCCTCAAGGACTACTGGCCTGTTTCCCAGTGGGCACAGAGTCAGGATCATTCCAGACGGTGGGTGGTAGTGGCGTTACCCCCAGGCTAGTGGGTGTACTCAAGGAAGAGGGTCGGCCAGATGTGAAGTGCCCCTGGGGAGGCACTCAGAGCCTGGAAGGTGGTCGTGCGCAGTGAGGTGGGTGGCTCAGTGCAGGACCACCTCCTACTGGCCCACCACACCCACTGCCATTTCTAAGCATGGGGACACTGATACAGTAGACACGGCAGCACTTTAATTAGAGCCACTGCCCCCCCACTCCTGGAGCACATGTAAAAATGAGCCGTGCCACTTCTGGCCTCTGCCCTTCAACTCCAGCCTGGAGGCAGCTGACTGAGCCTGCCGAGGGCTGGGTGGTCTCTGGGCACTTTAACTAGAGCAGCTCTAACAGTCTTCCTTCCCACCAGGGGAAAGATACATCAGGGGGAGTGGATTCCCTGGCCCCGTACCAGTCTCTGCCCCGACCCCTGGGGCACAGACCCCCAAGCACCACGGGTTGAGTCATGCTGGGCCAGGAAGCTCATCTCTGCCTGCCCCTCACAGCCCCAGTCACATCTCCAGCCCTTGGCACCTTTACAGTGCCCATCCCAGTCACTGCCCACAGTCAGTTCTGTGCCGCACCGCACCAGTGCCTGGGACACTGCACCAACTGCCCAGCCCACCGGTGAGGCAATGGGGTGAATCTGGGGTCACCACGGCTCATGGGAGGGAACCCAGGCATCCAGAGGCCACAGCATAATTAAATTATTGGAGAACATCATCAAGCAAAAAAACCCAATAGCCGATAACATTCATTTTCCTTTTATCAGTGCCGATCTAATACATTGGTGCACCTCTAATTTAGGTCAAACCCGTTTGTGGAATTTCTGTCCCAGACCCCTTCTTGGTTCAAGTTAACTCACAGTACCTCAGCATCCCAGGGTGCTTTGCAGCCCTGGGCTATGCTGTCTGCTCCAGTGGAGTAGGGACTGCTTCACCCCTCTGCTCCTTAGTCTACTTCTTACCTGGGTCTATCAGCCCATAGGGCTGGGGGGACAGGGGAAAAGACCCCCAGACCCTCCTAGCCAGGTTATACACAGCACCTATGGTGAGGAATATCCCTTGTGGTGGGGGCTTTTTGACCCTTAGCAGCATTCCCCCATCCCAGCTGCTGACTACTTCAGCCACTGCCACAGGTGGGAGGGAGAAAGAGCCAGGCAGCTGCCCATGCAGGCCAGCATGGGGACACTGGGGAGCCCCTACCTTGGGGGGCTCTCCCTCACCCCAGCTCGGGGCAGCCCCAGGGAGCTGAGGGGAATACTTCCCCTCCTGAACCCCAGAGCTGCTTGCTTTAACTCCTGAAATTGTGATGGATAGCCCAGGGAGCGGAGGGAAAATCTGCTCCTCCACAGCCAGTTTTGCCTCAGCTGCTGTGAGTCTGAGGCAAAACTAGTTGAAAAATTTCCCTCTGCTCCCTGAGGCTGCCCTGGGCTAACACTGAGACTCAAAGCAGCTGAGACAAGCACCTCTGCAATTTGGGAGGGAAAAAATTCCTGTCAGCTCCCTGGGGCTGCCCCGGGCTAGGGTGGGGAAAGCCCCCCCAAGGCAAGGGTTCCCCAGTGCCCCCATGCTGGGATTTATGAGCAGGCACCCAGCTGGAGGACTCCTTATCCCTCTCTCCTGGGGCAGTGGCTGAAGCTATCAGCAGCTGGGAAGGGGGGAGGCGGGGGGTGGATTACCTTCAGCTTTCCAGGGCTGCCTGGGCTGGGGACCCCAGGCTGGTGGAAACCTCCTGAGGGGGAGGCTCCTTCAAGGTGGGCCAGCACCTGGACAGGGGTCTCCTTAACCCCCTGTGGGGGGGACAGCAGAGGATTGGTCTGGGTCAGTGCAGGCCTTCCCCTGCATTTCCCAGTTGAAAACTGAACACCAGCTCAGTTGGTTATCGGTTCAACCTATGCAGCATAGAGGAAGCTGCCTAAATTGAATTGATTCCACCTCAGGCTTTTTGACTGTCTGTACTTAGCCTAAATGTCTACAGGTCTAAGGTAGAATCTGTTTTATTATATGGCGTGGAAGTATAGAGTGATGACTTGCTTCATTGAAAAATAGAAAAAAATACAAATTACTTTCTAAGGTGGCTTTTATTTCTACCAGACTCTACACCAGCAGGGCTCATGTGGCCTGAAACATGGCTGCTTAATGTGAGCACTTCAGCTCAGTTAAGAACCCTAATTACTGAGTAAAAATGAGTACCTGTACCTCTATCTATACCCCAAGAAGTGCATTTTAGAGGCCTTTCCTCTTCCACATAAACCCTTTGTTTGGATGGTTAAATAACATTTTATACTCTCCTCCAGACAAATGGCCTAAGAAAAGTGCTGACAATCACTGATCCAATATTCCCCCTATATTTAAAACCAAACAGAAACCAGATATCAATTGAAGAATAAAGATGCCAGCATATAGACATATATGTATGGGGTCTGACACCATTTGCCTACATCAGGGGTTTTCAACCTTTTTTAACAAGTGTACCCCTTCTGGTGGCAGCACCCAGATGCATAGCGGGGTGGGGGGCTTGCATGTGGTGGCCACTGCCCACCACTCCACACTGCCACTACCACCATGCCCTACTTTCCCATGGCCGGTTACACATGCAGTTCCGCGGGCTGCTAATGGGCCTGGTGCCCGGCCAATTGCACGCCACCTGCGAGCAGCCCACTGAGCTGCACATGTGACTGGCCATGGGAAAGCAGCACACAGTGGCAGCAAGAGGCAGTGGGTGGCGGTCGCTGCTATGTGCAAGCCCCCTTACTCCCCCCAGCATCCAGCTGGCTGGGCGGTGCCTATGTGGCCCGCAGAGGGGTGCCACTGTTCTCACCTCCCCCTGCCCTGGTTCTGGGAGCAGGCACAGAAACACATTCCACCCCACCATTCAGACCCTTTGCACCTTGCTGCCCTCGCAGCTCTGCAGGTAGGGGGTGGCCACAGCACCTCCTTGCCATCAGCTATTGGCTGAGGGTGGTGGCTCAGCAGCCAAACAGGAGAGCAAATGGGTGGGGAGCAGGGAGGCACCACAGTGTGCTGCATGGGGCTGGCGGCGCCCAGCATGCCCTTCCCCCAGGTAAGAGGTGACATGTGGGAATGCGCTGGGGGAGACATTGCCACCATGCCCCAGGGCATGCTCCATCCCCACCCACCCGCGCAAGTACCCCTCTTCAAGTACCCCTAGGGGTATGCATATCTCCAGATGACAACCCCTGCCATACACAGACAGGGCATGTTCTTGCAGGAACAATGAGGCAGACCATTTAAATCACTATTTGTGATTTTGCTCATTCTTTGAAGAAATAAGAGGAAAATTGATTTCTCCAGTAACTGAAAATGTTAAATACTGGGCTAATGAAGAAAACAACAACTTGGCTCCTTTCTAATAACTCACAGCCTGTCCTGTGCTCCCCAGGTGTACTTACATTATTTGCACAAAGAATAAGGGCCAAACTCAGTTAAAATTTCCCTGTTTCTATTCTTAAATATGGTATCCTTATTTTACTTTTTGTATCGTCATATATTGTTTATTTTAATTTTGTTTAAGTTGCCAGGATTTTTATACTTTTATGAATATTCATACATTATATAATTTTATTATAGTATATATAATTATATTGTAAATTTTACTGTATTGTTTTAGTGAAAGCAGTAAATAAACTACTCCTGCATCTAGTCAGCAGTATTGTGAAAAAGAATCTGAGGGTTATTATGTAACAAACTGTGTATTGGGATGCTATTGTAAAAACAGAACAACTCTCATTCTGTGATGTATTGCTAGATGCCTCATATATAGGGAACGACAGGTAATATAATTCCACTCTAACCTACACGGTGAAGCTGGAGTCCTGTCGCCAGTTTTGGGCACCACACACTAAACTAATCTTTTGAGATCCCTTACAGCCATATATTTCTGATTTTTATACTCAGAAACCTTTACAGGTGCTGTGTTTTCATACATATGCAATAAAGAGGACCGAGTATTGTGAGCTTTTTATCTTGCAATCTACAGTGAGACTGAAATCAGTGAATGGATCACGATACAAAATGTTATGATTTGAACTAACCACTTTTATCTTAACAGCTTCTTTTTTAATCATGAATAGAGATTTACAAATAGACTGCACCAGTTTTAAAAGAAACACAGTTTTTGTTTGGGTTGGCTTATAGGCACATTTTTAGTGTCACAAGAACATCAAGAACATCAGACATATTTGTCTTTTAGAAGGGTATTAGTCAGGCAAGTTATTTGGTGGAAGTGTACTTGTCCCTTTAAAAAAATGTTTTAATATGTTCATCATTTCATCTTTAAGACTATTTTTACTTAACATCCTATTTTTATTGTTTTTATCATTCAGAATACAACTGGAGTCAAGAGATTTTTGGTTAACCAAAGAAGTAATCTGTAAATAAAGGGTCTCTACCTTAGTAATGGAAACTAGACACATACATCTTGGACAAACATACCTTTTAATTGCTTTGAAAAGGCAGTGAGAGTTGCTGATCAGGAACACATTAGCAGTTGCAGTGAAAACCTGTGATACAAGGTAGCTAAACTGCTGTAACAACTCTGAATTGAAACACTTGTTTCACTAGAGAAACATGTAGCTATGACAGCAGAAAAGGTTATACTGCTGTCATGTAATGCTGATACAATTGTTACATCTGTCTATACCTGTAAGTCTCAAGTCAGCAAAAACTTCAGTTTACTTCAATAAGAATTCTGTGAAATATCCACCATGATTTTTTTTCAATATTTTTATATCAAAATCACAATACGTGTTCACCTACTTCTCTTCCCATGTCATTATTGAAGATTAACAAGGTAAATAAAGAACAACTTTCCTTTTTCCACTAAATCTGGCCCTCATATTTGACATGCAACAATCCAACATTCGATCAATTATAATTACTTCCATGGCAGCAAACTGTAACACCACCAACACCAATTGATTTATCTTATTCTGCCACACTTTCAACAAAATGGGTTAGCTTCTTTAAAATAATTAAAAGTTGCAATGTAAATCAAAAGAAATTATTTTATTCCATTCTTATCCATGTAATGAACCAAACCAAATAAAACCAGACTTGGTACATTTCCAGAACATTTGGCAAGGGATGGGGCAGTGCATCCTTGGGGAAGAAGACAATACCATTCAGAGGGATTTAGTGATAAATAACCAGCTCTTGAGTTCTATTTCTTATTTTAAACTATCTACACCCACTGACAAAATTATAAGCATATTCACTATGTTTGGCTCTTATTATACAAAATGCATATATGAAAACTATAATTGTTATCTTACAAATTTACATAGTTTATTTTTGAATTATTTAAATACTATAAATTATATACTTACTAATAATACCAGTTTTTGATATTTCCGTTTCAGTTCCGTCAGGCTGTCTGATGGCTTTGCACCCAGAATGTCATACCAATCCTTCTTTGGCATCCTTACAAGGGCCGTCATTTCATGAGGTACAAAATTACTTTCTTAGATCTGTTTAACAACAATAAAAATATAATTTGAAGCATTCATTTAAAAAGAAAAAAATGTGAATAATCCTGTAATGTATGACAATACATGGGGCCGTGGCAGAGAATGACATCAACAATGACTGGAAGAGGCCACATCCTTCAAACGCCAGCTTATTAGCACATGTAGTCAGTCATGTTATCCCGCAATGGGTTTTGCATCATATGGAATGAGCTATTTCAACTGGAAGCAGCACATTTGCTGATGGATTGTATTCTATTTTCTAAGGGCACTAAGCCTTCTAAGTTCCATATTTCTTCCTCTCTCTGTGGTTCTACTTCTCCCTTTCCAACGGCCAGCCTCATGAGAGAAAAAAAGAAAAGAATCTGAGCAAGCCAGTGTGTGTGTGATGGGGACAAAGGCTAAATTCACAGTTCAGAGAGAGATGCTACAGCTAGCTCTGAATAAGCTGGCTTGGGTATCAGCAGTATAGCCGCATTGTCAAGGGATTCTAACCAGGTGAACTATCTCCATGCTATGCTAAGGCAGCTATGCTCCTCCCAGTACCCAAATGAGTATATTCAATTATCTCTACTTGGTATCTCATTGTGTTGTGTGTACATGCCTGAAAATTAGACTTGGTACAAGGACACATGAACAAATTAGACTGAGACAAATGCGGGCAGAGATTTACAATGTACTAGCTACTCCAGGGGTAGCTAACCTAGGGCATGTGTGTTACAAGTGGGATGGGCAGCATATGTGTGCGGAATGCAGCAAACAGGAAAGAGGACAAGCAACTTACTGGAAGATAGGGAAA